>NC_141600.1:33505342-33697842 GCF_047967505.1 Dipteris shenzhenensis | reverse complement strand
CATTAAATGTAATTGTATCTTTCCTAAGAGCACCTTGATGATTTGGCAAGCTAGAAGTGAAATAAGGAAGTGTATTAGTTAGAGACAAGGCCATGATGTGCTTGGACCAGTAATCATTAAATGTAATTGTATCTTTCCTAGGAGCATCTTGAGACCTGGCAATATGTCTAGAGATAAGCTTGCAAGTCTACCCTAAGTGATCTAATCTAACCTTCGTTTTGAGAAGCTAGCCTTGCTTCTCAACGACAGTAAAGCATCAAGTATGTTTCATGTCATGTGGACTATAGCCATGAGAACTAAGCTCGAGATGTGAGGCAATTGGATGACAGGTGGGGCTACATAGACACAGCGAGAGAGAGAGAGAGAGAGAGAGAGAGAGAGAGAGAGAGAGAGACAGAGAGAGAGAGAGAGAGAGAGAGAGAGAGACGGAGAGGGGGGGGGGGGACTGGGTAGGCCAGAAGTGAAATAAGTTAGTGTATAAGTTAGAGACAAGGCCATGATGTGCTTGGACTAGTAATCATGAAATGTAATTGTATCTTTCCTAAGAGCATCTTGATGAGCTGGCAAGCTAGAAGTGAAATAAGTTAGTGTGTTAGTTAGAGACAAGGCCATGATGTGCTTGGACCAGTGATCTAATCAACCTCTCAACGAGAGTAAAGGATTATGTATGTTTCATGTCATGTGCACTATAGCCATGAGAACTAACCTCCATAGGTGAGGAGATTAGATATTAGTTGAAGCTACATCTCGAGAGAGTTTCCTCTAATTTTGAATAAAAGGCTTTCTTTGCAATTGGATTTTCCATTCTAACACACCCCATGATGTCTACCTGCTTCTGCCACATCCTTAGTACTCTAAGCCAATTGGATGATGAGGAACCTACCACCTGTGAACTTCAGAAGGCATCTAAGAATTGTGTTTTAATAGGTTGGCTTAGCTTGATTCACAAGGATCTAAAGCCATTAAACATATTGCTTGGTGATGATCATAGGACTAAGGTCTCAGATTTAGGGTTGGGAAAGCTCGCACCTAAAGGTAACAAATGCCATGGGGTGGGTAGAGGAGGCTAATGCATGGCAAGGGGAGGATAGGGGGATTTGATTTTTGAAATAGACGCTAGAGCCATGTGCCTTCCATGTGGATTTTTCCTTTTAACATGTCCTATGATTTCTACTTCCTACCACCATATCCTTGGTCACTCTAAGCAACTTACCGCCTTTGAATCAGAAAATATTTGCATGAGTGCTTGGCAAGAGCTCATTGACAAATATCTCAATCCATCCAACTTGATTCCAAATTCTTTGCTGAGAGGAGATGGGCTAGAATAAGTTGGGTATCTACCTCCTAAATACGTTGGTATGCTCGCTTTTGATTTGGTAATCATGCCAATTGATTTTTGCTCATGTTTGTTCTATGGAATCTGTGTGATCCAATTATACAATTGAGCCAATACATACCTGAAAAGGTTTTTGTATTTTGTTTTTGGATGCAGCTCCAGAAATGGCTTCTACCATTATTGCAAATCTTGGGGAGTCAGGTCTCCATGGGTGACAAAGCCTTCGGGCAATGAAGCGAGCTGCAAGGGTGGAGGGCTCTGCAATTTCTGACATTGTGTTGTCATCTTTTCATGAGCCACATAGTGTTCATGTGACAAATCAAGTTTTTGCAAGGGCGGAGACTTCATCCCATGGAGCAAATCAGGGTCCCAAGTTGCCTTCAAAGCGTTTTAAGTCTAGCCGCGAACGTCGCACTGTTGATATAATGAAATGACTTAGAAGGGGGAGAGCTTCAACCCATGCAACTGAGCATTCAAGTCATTACGATCTTTTAAAGTCCATTCAAGCCATGTGCGAGGATAATAAGGATGCATGTGCCATGAACACACGATATTTGGCCTCTTTATGGGGAGAAATCCATTCAGATGGTGGTGCAATAATAGCGCAGGGCATGGGAGAATTCCCTCGAACTCTCATTGCAAGGATTTCTCAAATTGAGAATAGTGTTAAGGACTCTAATCAATGGATGCAGCAGATTTTGGGGAGAGGTGGAGAAGGGCAGTTGTATGTGAGAATGGGTGTAGACTACAAGTTGATAAGCTGAAAGAACAAGTTCAACTACTGTCCACTGAGGTGTCAACGTTCAAAGTTGGTTTAAATAGGCTAACTGCTTTGATAACCAGGATGAGCCATAAACTAGAGCAGGTCGCAACCCGTGACAATTAAGAGACTCCTAAAACTTTTATGTCACTTTTTGTACTAGAACCCCAAATGCTTCTATGAAATTCCTGTACATGGGTTGCCCTTATGTTATTTGGCAAGACAAGTTTTTTGCAAATGATTATATTTACTTTCATTTGATGTATATATGGCAATGGAAGCTAATTTAATTCAATATTTCAACTGCCTGTTGTTCCTTCCCATTTTCATTTTATTTAAGATATACTCAAATATTTGTAATTTTTTGCATCATGTATTCGCATAAATGTTGATGCAATGCTTATACTTTTTTATTTGAAAATGTTCATTCATGCACACATCGTTTCTTGAGATGGTCAACTTTGAGTTTTTAGATATGTTATCTTTGGTTTTTATGTTTCAAATGATGGTTGCACATATGGTATTGTATTTTGCTCATATGTTCAAAATATATGAGCATTACTCATACCAAAGATAGTGACACACTGAAACTTGGTCACGGGACACTATGAGTTTAATGCATAGATGGTCCGCTCTCAATTTTAGATAGATGGGAAAAGGATGGCTTTGCTAATTAACAGAGATTGACACAATTCCATATGATATCTACACACAGCGGAGACAGTGATCACTACATAGAAGAATGCACATGTGAGTTTGATGGTCTTAGTGTCATTATGTATTTGCCAGCATGATATTGGCATCACTGTCATTCTCCAGTAGTGGTAATCTAGACAAACTAAACCTATAGATTGATATTCCACTATATTTATTGGCTATAGTAGGATAATGGCAAAAGTTTCAATGCACATGTGAGTTTGATGATCTCATTTTTATTATATAGTTGCCAGCATGAGATTGGCATCACTGCCATTCTCCGCTAGTGGTAATCTAGACAAACTGAACCTATAGATTGACATTCCACAAATTTTATTGGTTGTAGTAGTATAATGGCAAAAGTGCCAATGCACATGTGAGTTTAGGATTCCTTGTGCCATTTTCAAGGTCTTGAAATGAGATTGGCACCACTGCCATTCTCAACTGGTGGCATTCTCCACAGAGATTGACACAATTCCATATGATATCTACACACTACACAGCGAAGACAGTGATCACTACATAGAAGAATGCACATGTGAGTTTGATGGTCTCAGTGTCATTATGTATTTGCCAGCATGAGATTGGCATCACTGTCATTCTCTAGTAGTGGTAATCTAGACAAACTAAACCTGTAGATTGACATTCCACTATATTTATTGGCTGTAGTAGGATAATGGTAAAAGTTTCAATGCACATGTGAGTTTGATGATCAGTTGATAGCATGAGATTGGCATCATTGCCATTCTCTGCTAGTGGTAGTGCCAATGCACATGTGAGTTTAGGATTCCTTGTGCTTGCTTTTTGCTTTTCTAAATTATTTTCTTCCTTAGGGCACATTGGTTGAGATACATCAATTTTGTCATGGTTAGGGATGATGCATAAGTTATTTAATTAAGCTATTTTTCCCTTTGAGGAATAGATATTTATGTAGTTGGTTGAGTGGATACAGAAGATGGCAAGACAAATAGAAGAGAGGCTACATTCAATACGTTCTCATAGGAGAAGACTGTTGGATTCAACGCAGGTGGCCCATCGCGCTTATGCTATACAAAGAACAAGGTCTAAAACACAAGGTGCTAG
Source organism: Dipteris shenzhenensis (assembly GCF_047967505.1). Classification (NCBI taxonomy): domain Eukaryota; kingdom Viridiplantae; phylum Streptophyta; class Polypodiopsida; order Gleicheniales; family Dipteridaceae; genus Dipteris; species Dipteris shenzhenensis. The sequence goes on along the minus strand of NC_141600.1, from coordinate 33,693,967 downwards.
AAGCATGAGGGTGGCTGTGGAATCTATGGGTGTAGAAGTAGGACTTTGCAGTCAACATAATCAGATACATGGATGCAGTAATGTAGCGTGCATTGTGGCTGAAAATACAATGGACCTCAATACTTCAGTAATAGTAGGTAGAGTGCATCAACATGCTTCAGTGATAGGTACACCTACTCAAATGGATTCAACGCGGGCAGCCCGTCGTAGTTATGCTATACAAAGAACAAGGTTGAAAACACAAGGAGTTAGAAGCGTGAGGGTGGCTGTGGAATCTATGGATGTAGAAGACGGCCTTCGCAGACAATAGAATCAAATGCATGGGCACAGTAATGTAGCGTGCATTGCTGAAAATACAATGGACGTCAATACTTTACGAGCTATAGATAATGAGCATGAACATGCTCCAATAATAGGTACAACTACTCAAGTGGATTCAACGTGGGCAGCCCGTCGAGTTTATGCTATACAAAGAACAAGGTCGAGAACACAAGTTGCTAGAAGCATGAGGGTGGTAGTGGAATCTATGGATGTAGAAGTTGGCCTGTGCAGACAACAGAATCAAATGCATGGGCACAGTAATGTAGCGTGCATTGCTAAAAATACAATGGACCCCCATACTTCACCAATAGTAGGTAATCCGCATGAACATGCTCCAGTAGTACGTACAACTACTCAAATGGATGCAACCAGGGATGCTACTCATTTAAGAGCCCGAAGGCGTGTTGTTCACAACAGGGCTGTGATTTTGGGTGCAGGGGGGAGCCTCTCTATCTTGCATACTTTTCCGTTAAGGGAAAATGTAGAGCACCCATCTTTGTATCCACTGGTCTTCAATGCTCCTTCTCTTCATGCACTCGGATCCATTAATCATACATGCAGCTTTTGCCAGGCTCAACTGTGGAAACGATACATGCAAATGCATATGCATCAAGTTGTGGGCAAGCACTATTGCAAAGTTGGTCGTGTGTCATTGTTGCCGTTAGAAGAACCACCAGAGATTTTGAGAGTTCTACTGCACAGACATGATGCTAGAAGCAAACTGTTTAAGAAAACATTAGGGCTTATAATAGTGCCATGGCATTTGTTTCATTGGGAGCCCATGTTGATCAAATGTTCCGTGGGAATGGGGGTATACAAAACTTTCGGGTTCATGGTAGTGTGTATCATTGGGTTGGAAATTTGTTGCCTGATGAGGCTAGGCGAGAGATGCCACGTTTTGCATAGTTGTATGTGTATGACACTGATCATGAACTAGAACACCGTTTGCATGGGATGCCTGGTTTGGATCCATGCATTTTGGAGTTGTTGAAGAGGATGATGCACGAGTGCAATCCATATGCCAGTGCATTGATGGCTATCGGGAAAGTGCTAAGAACAAATCCACATACAAACCTGAGGATGGTTATTTGTGAGAGCTGCTCCACCTCAAGGCAGTACTTGGCTCCTATGGCTAGTGAGGTTGCAACAATCATGCTAGGACAAGGGGATGACTTCGATATTGGAAATCGAGACATTCAGATTTTTAGCCGCAATGGGTTTGTGCGTAGAATATCTAATTTGCACCGATCATACATGCCTCTCATGTATGTTCTTTTGTTCCCTCGGGGGGAAGATGGTTGGCATCCATATATCCCATATAGTAATGTTCCTAATTGCATAGCATTGCACGAGATACATGGACAGAGTTGTGTCACCCAGAGACGATACTACGCATATCGTTTGCAAGTGAGATATGATACAAATGCATGTCTTTTGCGTGGGGGTAGATTGCTGTAGCAATACATGGTTGATGCCTACAGTAGCCTGGAAGAGTCCAGGTTGGTGTGGATACGAAACAACCAAGCTTCCCTATGCGTTGAAGTCTATCAAGGGTTGATGGACATGGTGAATACAGCTAATGGGACACGTATTGTGCTTGGCAATGCTACAGGGCATAGGGTGGTGTTGCCTTCTTCTTTTATGGGAGGGCCTCGGTATATGTGCCAGCTATACCAAGATGCTATGGCAATTGTCAGGAAAAGGGGCAAACCTGATTTATTCATAACATTCACTTGTAATCCCAAATGGCCTGAAATATCTATAGCATTGTTGCCAGGGCAAACTGCGCAAGACCGTCCAGATTTGATAGCCCATGTGTTTTTCCAAAAGCATAAGGACATGATGCAGTCAATTACAAAATATAATTTGTTTGGGAAGGTGGCTGGATATGTGAGTGTGATAGAGTTTCAAAAGAGAGGTCTGCCACACTCACACATATTGTTGATATTAGAAGGTGGTTTCAAACCCATGGAGACCGGTCACTATGACTGATTAGTGTGTGCAGAGTTGCTAGATAAGGCAATGTTCCCGGAGTTGCATAATATTATTGGGCAATGTAATGTCCATGGTCCAAGTGGTGCACTAAATCCATTTGCAGCTTGCATGGTTGATGGAAAATGCATTCGTCATTATCCACGTGGATTCTCACAGACTACTGTTGTTGGGAACGATGGCTATCCAATTTACATGCGTCGTGATGATGGTAGAAAGATACAAGTGAAAGGGGGTGTGATTGATAATCGTTGGATTGTGCCATTTAATCCTTTCCTCTCCGTGAAGTACAAGGCACACATAAATGTTGAAATATGCTCCACAATCACTGCACTTAAGTATTTGTATAAATATGTGTACAAAGGTCATGACAGAGCCATTATCAGGATGCAGCTAAATAATGCAGGAGAGCAAGGGCATTTGCACAACACAGTTGATGGTGGCATTAATGAGATTAGTAGTTACTTAGATGCATGTTACATGTTAGCATCAGAAGCATGTTTGCAGATTTACGAGTATGCCATGCACGATGAAAAACCCGATGTGCAAAGATTGCAGGTTCATCTTCTAATGCGCAATAACGTCGTCTTTCGAGATGATGATGATTTGCAAAATGTTTTAGGCAGGGAACAAAATCAAAAGACCACCCTCATAGAATGGTTCACTTACAATCAATTGCAATATGACGTAAGCAACTTACTATATGGTGACTTGGCAGACAAGTTCATTTGGAACAAAACCAGTAAGCAGTGGACTAGAAGACAAAAGGGGAATACCATCGGTCGGATGTACAATATTTCCCCCTTAGCTGGTGAGCGCTACTTCATGCATATGCTTCTTAATGTGTGCACGAGATGCAAGTCCTTTGATGACCTGCGTACTTTTGACACTCAAGTGTACCCTACTTTCAAGGCAGCATGCATAGCACGGGGATTGTTGGAGAGTGATGATGAATGGTTTGTGTGTATGCAAGAGGCTGTGTTTTATCAAAATAGTACACAACTGAGACACCTATTTGTCACAATATTGGTTTTCTGTGAGCCAACGTCTCCTCGACTTTTGTGGGAGAAATTTTCCGCTGACCTTTCGGATGATTTTTTTTATATATTGGAATCAAGTATGGGGAATTTAATTGGTCGTCGTGAACTAGCGATAAAGAAGGCTGTATTGCACTTGGAGCACATTCTTCAACAACATGGGCGAAGGTTGGCTGAGTTTGACGGAATGCCTGTTGTAGATAGAACATCTTTGTCAGAAGCTGGAAATGGCTGATTGCAAGAAGAAAGAATGTTTGATTGTGTGAAAGAAGCACAGACCCCGCCCAGCAAATGGAAATGTCCTTGAATCACTGTCAACGTGCTGCATTCGATCAGATTTTGGCAAGCATCTATGGAGATGGTGGTGAGGTCTTTTTTCTCGATGGTGTAGGAGGGTCTGGAAAGACCTTTCTCTACAATTGCTTGCTCTCTCAATTGCTTGGGGAGGGGCTCATCACTTTGGCATGTGCATCTTCTGGGATTGCTGCATTGCTACTAGCCAATGGATGCACGGCACACTCACGATTCAAGATACCATTGGAGCTGGATGGTACTGGCAGTTGTAATATTAAGGTTAATAGTCAACTCGCAGATGTTTTGAAGATGGCTAGGCTGATAATATGGGATGAGGCACCCATAACTCACCGGTTTGCTTTCAAGGCACTAGACAGAACATTGCGAGATATCATGTCCAATGAGCAACTTTTTGGTGGGAAGGTGGTATTGTTGGGGGGGGATTTAAGACAAGTCTTGCCAGTTCTTTCAAAGGCAGGACGAGAGGGCATTGTCAATGCTACCTTATGCCACTCAAGGATTTGGGGTCGCACTACAGTATTGAAGTTGATGGAGAATATGCGGGTCCTTCAGAATGGTGATAATTGTGCTGAGCAAGAGTTCATGCAATGGGTTCTAGACATTGGCAATGGGATAAATAGATGTGCAAAAGAAGATACTGTTGTGATTCCATCGCATATGCTTTTAGAGACAAAGTCCATGGAAGGCCTCATTGGATGGGTGTATCGAGGGCTTGCAATTGTTTTGGACTGTGTACCATACTTTCAAGAGCACGCTATTCTTGCACCTCGAAACATCGAGGTTGATGCAATTAATGCTACAGCATTGAAGGCAATGCCCGGTGAGGAAAGGGAGTACCTAAGTGCAGACTCAGTGGACAACTTAGGGGGAGATTCCTTTTTGTTTGCAGTCGAGTATTTGAACAGTCTTGATCTTGGTGGTGGATATCCCCTACATCGATTAGTTTTGAAAAGGAATGCCCCTATAATTTTGTTGCGCAATTTGAATCCTCGCCAGGGTTTGTGCAATGGGACATGGTTGATATGCAAAGAGTTTCACACAAAAGTGTTAGAAGATGAAATCATTACTGGTACCAATGCTAGTGATAGAATGTTTATTCCAAGGATAACATTCATTCCGACCAACCTTAAACTTCCATTCGACATGAGGAGACTGCAATTTCCTATCCGATTGGCATTTGGCATGACAATCAATAAGTCACAGAGCCAAACATTGTCTGTTTTGGGGCTATACTTGGTGACACCGGTATTCAGTCATGGCCAACTATACGTGGCATTTTCACGTATCCGAGCATCAAACGTTGTTAAGGTTTTCACTTTGCAAAGTGCGTCTGATGCCAGGGGCGAGGAGATGGATAATACTTCTACCACAAATGTTATGTACAAGGAAGTTTTGCAATTGGCAACAGCAAGAGCCTAGGAGTATGACATTGCTCTTTCAAGCCCTCCTCAAACTTTCTTGGGTGGCAAATCTTCATTTCGGTAATCTTTGTATAGCTTTTTTTAAGTTCTTTCAATATTCCAACTATCATGGGTCTTTTGGGAATGTTGGCTATTTATACAAATATGAAGTGAGATGTAATATTTCATGACTATGTCCTTGATAATGTTTGGATTTCATTTTTCATTTGAGTTATGGGTTTGCAATACACTACAGGCTATTTTCTCTTCAAAGCCTATTGTTTTTTCCAGTATATGTAGATTGGCATGTGCATTATTTTTTTTGCAATGTGATAGGATGTCTAGGCAGTTCACGTTTGTCACCGAAACAAGAGCACAAGTGCAAGGTACATAGTTGCTTGACAACCACGTTTTATGTTGACATGTTTAATAGTATAGTCACTCACTTTTAGAAAATTGCAGATCTTGCGGGCTGGGGATCTTTGGAGAGCGCGCAACTATTGTTGGATTTGCTTGAGCTAGAGAGATACCTTGGGTAAGAACCGTGTACATTGTTTGTTGCTTTATTTTTGTAAAAACAAAAGGTTTTTTTGAATTATATGTGAGTGGGAAAACATGCTATTGTTTTTCTTTTAGGAATGTTCCTGATTCAAGGTTTCTAATGAATCTCCACGTCCACAATCCTTTAGATGGACGAGTCCATTTGGGATATTACGTTGTCTTGGCTTGCCGGCTTCATAGGGATGATGGACCATAGACCATCACTGTTCACTGGCTGGGATACTATGAATGTGTGTGGACACAAATTTTCTATCAAGTGCAAAATGGGGACTACACATACACCTTTGTCAGCGTTGTTGACAGCCCTTTGTGTCTGAGTAAGTACTCTAAAGAATGATTTGGGTTTTACAAACATACATGTATAAAAGTTTTATGGCTCAATAATTATAGTTCCTAAATTATCTTTCTATATGATGCTGGTCCAGATACGATTGTTGGTACTCCGTTGTATGTTTGTAGCCGCGGTGGATGCGGCGGACGTGGTGGATGTGGAGTGAATGGCCGTCGCAGGCTTTCCGAAACTACACGTAGGCTTTCCCTACAATACATGGCCACAGACTTTTCCCTTAGGGATGTTTGTGTGTCTATTGTAGATTTTGTATGTTCAGTTATGACTTTATTTATGGCTGTGTATTTGGATATATCAATCAGTTCTTTAATGTAGCTATTGTATGTTCAGACATGTGACTGCACTTTTGGATGTGATATTGTGGAGTACTCTGTCATAGAGAAATTTTTTTTTGGACGTGGCGGATGTGGAGTACATGACCGGCGCAGGCTTTTCCCTATAGTACATGGCCGCACTTTTCCCTTTAGGGATGTTTGTGTGTCTATTGTAGATTTTATATGTTCAGTTATGACTTTGTTTGTAGATGTGTATTTGGAAAGAGTTTCACACCAAAGTGTTAGAAGCTAAAATCATTACTGGTACCAATGCTAGTGATAGAACATTTATTCGAAGGATAACATTCATTCTGACCAACCTTAAACTTCCATTCGACATGAGGAGACAGCAATTTCCTATTCGATTGGCATTTGGCATGACAATCAATAAGTCACAGGGCCAAACATTGATTGTCAATAAGACAATCAATCCGGTATTCAGTCATGGCCAACTATACGTGGCATTTTCACAGGTTTTCATTTCGCAAAGTGCGTCTGATGCCAGGGGTGAGGAGATGGATAATACTTCTACCACAAATGTTGTGTACAAGGAAGTTTTGCAATTGGCAACAGCAAGAGCCTAGGAGTATGACATTGCTCTTTCAGGCCCTCCTCAAACTTTCTTCGGTGGCAAATCTTCATTTTGGTAATCATTGTATATCTTTTTTTAAGTTCTTTCAATATTCCAACTATCATAGGTCTTTGGGAATGTTGGCTATTTATACAAATATGAAGTGAGATGTAATATTTCATGACTGTGTCCTTGATAATGTTTGGATTTCATTTTTCATTTGAGTTACAGGTTTGCAATACACTACAGGCTATTTTCTCTTCAAAGCCTATTGTTTTTTCCAGTATATGTAGATTGACATGTGCATTCTTTTTTTTGCAATGCGATAGGATAGTACATGGCCGCAGACTTTCCCCTTTAAGGATGTTTGTGTGTCTATTGTGGATTTTGTATGTCCAATTATGACTTTGTTTGTGGATGTGTATTTGCATATATCAATGAGTTCTGTGGCTTCACTTTCGGATGTAATATTTTGAAGTACTATGTCATAGAGATTTTTTTTTGTTAGAGTATGTTGCTTGCATTTAAATGTTTCTTTTGTTATATTGTTGGTTTCAAACATTTTAGCATCTTGAGACCCCACGGAGCGGGTCGCTAGCCCGTCACAAATGGGTCAGGTTACTCGTTTACCAAAGAGGAGGGGAAGGGCACTCGCTCTCCACTTATCTACTCTCTGGTGATCAATGAGTTATTTGAGGGGCCGGCGCTAGAGATAGAACTCGCTCTAACTCGCTCTCCACTTATCTGCTTCCTGGCTTATGGTCTGAAACGTCCTCTGCTTGGCTGAGTTATCGGTTTAGAGTTACAACGAGCGAAGACGAGCGAAGATTGAGTGCCATAGCCATTGTCATTGTCAAAGCTCGTACGTCTTCCGCCGTAGCCGCACTTTTCTACAGCCCCCCTTTCTTCCTCTCTTCTTCTTCTTCTTCTTCTTCCTCTTCTCTCATATATCTTTTGCTGTAGCCTCTTTCCTTCTACACCCTCTATAAGACCTTTGCTTCTTGCCCTTTTGCGAGATCACCCTCTACAAGACCTTCACCTCCCAATTCACACACGTCCTCACTGGCTCCCATTTTCAGCTCCCCCATCTCCGCTCGTCTCCTCTGCTCCTTCACGCGTCTCCGTCGTCTCACCTCACGCCTCCGCTCCCTCCACTCCTGCATGTCTCCTTCTATGCTCCTGCAGGTCTCCTGCCCCCTCCATTCCTTCTACGCTCCTGCACGTCTCTTCCCCCCTCCACTCCTTCACGTCTCCTTCCTCCTCCATTCCTCTTCCACTCGCCTCGTCTCCTTCTACGCTCCACTCTTACGCCCCCTCCTCTCCTTCTAGCACTTCGACAAGCTAGCGGTCTGTGATTGCAGTTAACTCATTAAGGGGGGGCTCGGCGCCGAGCCCCCTTCCAAGGATCATCTAGATTTCATTCTTCAACAAAGCAAAAAGGGGGGCTCGACGCCGAGCCCCCTTCCCAGGATCTTCTAGACTTCATTCTTCAACAAAGCCAAAAGGGGTCTTGTCAACCGCATGTCTGGCCCTTCTATGTCTCATCTAGGAACGCTTGGCTACCGTAATAGATGCTCTCCCCCATCCTCTGTTGTATACTTTGGTGCTCCTTTCACTTCCGATATCACTTTGGTGCTACTTTGGTGCCTATAGTGCTCCTTTCACTTCCCATGTCGGTGCTAAATCTACACGTTTGTGATTTTAACTATCTAGCTCCCCTATCAATCTCAATTCTAGCTATTTGCAAGAAGTCAAAAAGGGGGGCTCGTTGCCAAGCCCCCCATACTAGTCTATCTACACATCTGTTTTTTGTTACAAGGCCCAAGGGTGGGCTAGGCGCCAAGCCCCCCTACAAGTCTAGATGTCTCTATGGAATGAATAAGAAGAAGTTGATCCTATGGATATTGTCATCATCTAGTGTGGGGAGTCATTCCCCATTCTTAGAAAAGGATAAGATACATTATTGTTTTCTCTTTTGTCTTCTAGAATGAGAATGGGACTTTGTGGTCCTCACTAGACAATTTTGCCAATACATTATATGGGAATGCATGCTTGTTGTATTCTATAGTATGAAATGCTTTCTTATGTTCATAATTAGTTTCATCTGTTCTAATATGTCAATATATTTCTTTATTAATATGCAGGTGGAAATTTGAGGATTCTTCTATCAATGGTGTCATTTTCTTAGGTGTGTGGCCTTTGCATTGTCATTTCCTAAGCATGAAAGTTAGTTGAATTTGGTATATACCAATTAATCTCTTTCTTTTTTATTAGATAATAGTCTTGACAAGATCTACTCGGAAGAAGTCATCATCTTAGTTATTTGTTTTGTATTGTGAAAGAAGTTTTAGAAAGAATATAAGCTATAAGCATGTGCAGATGGCTGACATAGAGAAGATGATTGAGATAAGCCATGAAGAAGGCGAATCTTGTGAGGACATGGATACTACTGGGGAGTTGAAAGAAACACCTTCTAAAACAAAGGTCACAGAAACAAAGTCAGAAGAGCATGATGATGAGGAACTCAATGTGCCAATTGAGTTTTCACAAGAGATTCTTCAACGAACATTGGAGAGAATTAGAGTTGTGAGGAGAACTCTTCCTCCTAAAATCCCTTTGTGTAGCATTCAAATGAACCAAAAAATAAGGACTTTGGGTAAGCAATCAAAGGAGATGGGATTCACATTTAGATAGGATGGGTACATTGAGGAGAAGGGGTCTTTTATTTTGGCAATGCAAACAATGGATGGGGCTCATATTCAAGTTACAGATGATGTCAAGGCTAATTGGGATCTAATATGGAAAGATGTTAATGATCAATTTGAAAGGAAGGTCCAAAGCAATGATGATTGGAGTGATCTTGCTGGTAAGATGTTCATATGTTGGGATGGAAATCATAGGTTGGCTGGATGGAGAAAGGAGATAGATGAAAAGTTTTCTTTTGACAAACAAAAGCATGTGTTGGTTCGGGCTTCCTTTATTACCCCTAGTAGAGATGATGAGGTTTGCCTAATTAGAGCTCTTCATCAAATAAATGAGCGAGTGATTCTAAACTACTCTATTGGGTTTCTTGTTTATGTAGTTTCTAGCTTCATATTCTATTGTGATACGTTTTGAAATTTATTTGCTTTGTGAAGGTTGAATGATGTTGGAGTGGTGAAAACCACCTTCAAGGACATTTTATTTTGCTTGCAAAAACTATGTGAATGTGATATGAGGTATTTCACTAGCAAGTTATCATGCAATGATCTAGAAATTGTTCTTGAGCAAAGAAGAAAGGATTTAAAAAATGGTGGAGAGGAGGCATGGTACCCTTTAACTAGCTTCCTTTTGGCAAAGATGATGTTTCAGGTACCTATATGATATATAATTTGTTTCATGCATGTTACTTCATGCTATTCTTTGACTAAAGTGCATTATGTGATGCCTTTGTTTATTTATGTTTTGCCTAACAGAGCACAATTGATCATGAGATTGAGGTTGAGCAGGCCAAGGTTGGCAAAGGGGAGCCATCAAAGAACAAGGTATGATAATGCTCATCCAAAGAAAATAATTAAATTTTCTTTTTTTCCTATTTCTTCACACTTCAATCTTGTTCTTTTGTGCAGGATAAGAACATTGACCCTAAGACAATTATGAAAAACGATGGGAGAATAAAATGAACAAGTGGTTGGGAATTATTAATCCTAAATTAGGTGAAGAGTGGTTCAAATTGGTGACTAGCATTGATTTAGAGGGGGGAGGGGTTAAAATTGGTGTTGAGAAATTAGACCTCCTTAGAAATGCATAGTTACCAAATGAGATAAGGGTGCAATGTTTAATAAAGTTGAGTGGAGGGAGAACAGTTTGGAGTTCATTTGGAATCCCAGTTTCGGACAAGGGTTTTAGATTGTGGGTTGCAAAGGAGACATGGCTTTTTTATTTGGAAAGGGACACAAAGAGCCTTTTGCAAACCCTGGCTCAAATATATCCTTCATTGTCTATAGATGCTGAGGATATGTCATTTTGTGCCTACTTGGAATCTTTTAAAGGAAAATATAGGCACAAGATTTTTAGGGCTTTTGAGTTGAAAATGCAGTCCAACCTAAAGTCAGGAGAGAAGCAGTATGAGATCACAAAGAGTGGCATGAGAGTGGTTTACAAGTACATCTTCATTTCCTTTTTTTTAAAAATTGATTCAGATTTAAGTTTTTCAATATCATTTGAAATTTTGGGGAGTTGTAGGTATGTGTCTATGTTAATGGACAATGGAGTAGTATCCAAACGTCCAGATGTTATGTAGACTTGGAAGAATATTGAAGATGCTATGGCAACAATGTACTCAGAGAAAGCTAAGAACACGTACATTTATTTTTTGGACATTGAAAAATATGTTCAATATTTTAAGTTTGGATATTTATGAATTGCAGGAAATGTAGATAGACCTAGGGGTTTGTCCAAATGGGAGATTGAGAATTGTCCTTGGTGGATTGATTTTGAGGTGGGTGAATTTCCTGAGTGTGAAAAGGAGAAGTACCTTGCCCACAAGGATGAACTATTAAGAAATATAGAAACACCTATTCATGAGGGATTCAGCCATTCCAGGAGTCCAGTGCATTTGGATCCAATTCATGGCCCGCAATTCATGGCCCGTCTCCCTGTAAGAGGGCTCGAGAGCATGATGATGATATGTTAAAAGGTAGTTACATATGACTTCTATTGCATTTACCTCGTACAATCGTATTCTCATTTCACTTGTTACCAATCCTATTTTGGTCTTGGTGTTTCATTTTGATTTGACTTTCATTTTGTATTGTCATTCGGAGCTTGTAGACTATTTCAATACACAAGTGAAGAGCTTTATTATTGGGAAAAAGTCTCTCTTGCTAGAAAATGCACAGATTATTCATGGTGACGTGCAAGAAATATCAATTGATCTTCAACACAAAATTGCAAGTGTGCCCTACAAGACTTTGAAAGAATTTTTCATTGCAAAGCAAAAGACAGGAAGTGTGAGGGGAAAGATGAGGTCATGGGGTGTGGACTTGGTTGTTCTCAACCTGCCAACAGGACTGTCTACCATAGGATTTGGAGAGTCCACACCATGTTGGAATGAGGTATAGCCTCAGCTTGTGGATGATGCATTCGCTATTACAGATTTGGCAGTCTTTGACACAGGACACATAGTTGTTTTTCACATTGAGAGTCTTCGTAGGCAGGTTCGTGCTACTGCCATGATGAAGAACCATGAGTTGACATTGCAAATGTACATGTACTTTGATGAGGCTGTGGGTTTGAGTCCAGGAGCATCAAATGGAAGGGAGGTATGTAAACTTTTTTTATTTGGGAAGAAGTTCATGTGTTGTAGAAAGAAAATTCATCACTATGCAAGATGCATTTAAGTTTGTGTTGCGCTTAAACATTTATATATCTCACCTTTAACCCTTTTTCTTGTAGAAGGTACATTTATTGATGATGTCTATTTATCATAAGAAGGGAAGCATTCCTTTCACAATCAAGCATTGTGTTGATGGTTATCCATTTCTTGACTTGTCACGTGGTTGTGTTCGACACTTCCTTCTTGCTACTGCTAGACATAATGTTCATTAATTTCTTTCTTCAGGTGGGTTGGAGAAGAGCCCAATATTTATGGCAGCTTTGATAGAGGCATTGACACCATCAAATGGTGGTGTATTTGACCTAATGATGGATTGTGGTAGCACTATAGAGGCTGCCTTGCACTGTGGAAGACTTGTTTGTGGTATGGACAATGACAAGAGGATGGTGGCTTTTGTGGAGGAGCTCTTTATCTCAATGGAACATGCTGAAGAGAATGAAGATGTTGATGGTAGCTCAAGTGAGGAAGAAGCCTTTGAAGGCTCAAGAGGATGAGAATCCTCATAAGAAAAGGATGAAATTGGCTCCCAAATGTATTTTTGTGGATGACATTGCAGTGGAGGAAAAAACAAAGTAGTCTAAGCTATATTTTTTGGGATGTCCTTGCATATGCTTTAATCAAGCATTCCAAGTTTTGAAAGAACATTTTGTTGTTTCTTTTCAGGTACATTGTTTGCTATTTCTTAGATGTTAGTGGTCCTTTCGCAAGTGATGGAATTGAATAGTCACATATGAATTTGAACTTCTTCAATGCCTTGTGTCTTCTAGAACATGTTTTTTTCTTTCATAAACTTGAGCAAGTAAGATGGTTTATAGATGATCTCATTGTCTCTTCCAAGCTGTTAAGGTTTCATGTATAAAAAAGGAAATGAATTTGTTGGTGGGATTTATCACCAAGAAATTTATGAATAGTGGAGATCGTTTCTCTTTCATACATCTTATTGCTTCTTTAGTAGGTCATGGATTTGAAAATTCACTTATGAATTTGAACTTCTCCAATGCCTTGTGTCTTCTAGAACATGTTTTTTTTCCATAGACTTGAGCAACTAAGATGGTTTGTGGATGATCTCATTGTCTCTTTAAAGCTCTCATTTATAGTAAAGTAAATGCTTTGGTGGCAAAACTTATCCCCAATAATTTTATGAACAATTGTGATCATTTCTCTTTCTTAGATCTTACTACTTTTCTTGTTTAGAGTTAACTTGTACGCCTCATATTGGTTCCATGAGACCATACTTGCATGCATGTAGAGTTATAGTTGTTGGCATCTCTCCCAATGTGTATTATAATTTAAAAAAACTCGCATACTCGCTCAAAAAAAACTCGCTATTTGGTAGCACCCAAGAAAAGGAAGCATGAACTTTATTCAAAACATCAAAAGCAAGAAGAGGGGTACAAAGTGAGAGCCTAATGCTCTAGGAGAAGGGAAAAGATAGGCAAAGCTAGATACAAGTGATGGCATAACTACAAGGAGAAGAACCAAAATGGTGGAGAGGGAGGAGAGAGGTCTCTTTTATAGAGCAATTCTCACCCTCCTTCACCTTGTTACATTTTCAGCCAGTAGATTCCTTCACCCCCTGGTGACATAAGGACATGGGTGACCATCAAATGTCCTTTTGGGCACATTTTGACAAGTGTCCCATCACAAGATCCTCATGACTCTTTAAAATTTGAGAAAGTCAAGAGTCTTTCCCCTTGGAGCCCATAGGGACCCTCTCTTTTCCATATGTCAACATCCTCCATATACCACCTTGGAATTCTAGAAGGATTCCTCTTGACTTTACACTCTTCCACATGCCCTCCATGTGCTTGGCATGTGATCTCCATACTATTTTAGTACATTATAAAGGCCATTCAATCATCTGGCCCACTCAAAATACATGACTCATTTCTATTTTCCCAATTAAATAATATATCTCCCAAGCCATTCTATCCCTATACCAAGGTATTTATAATTCATACCCATGGTATTTACAATGATGCACTCCACTCATAATCACATTTGCAATCATTTTCACTAATTATTCTAATTAGTGTCAAACCCACATTAATGATTACATGAAATAAAGTAGTCGACATCAAAAGATTGACAAGCCACAACGAGAGTAGCCGCAAAGAGTCATCTCCCACCACCAACTTCTCCATCACGCTTCATGGTTCTTTGTCTCCATGGCTAGCCTTTGTCACCTTGCGGGCCCCACAAATCCTCCCACAGGTTTCAAAACAAAATATCATTTTTATTGTCACACTATCGCAATGCCCACGTCGATCAATGGATCCATCCCTTGTACATGCCCATGGAACGTCGATGGACTTGGACCCCAGTTCCATGATCTCTAGCAATGAGACCCCAACATTTTGTACAATTTTCCCAAGTACAACTTTCCTAAAGAGATGACGCAAGAGGGATTGTGCTTCCGCCTCTAGTCCTTCAATGACACGTACGACTCTATCCCCGATGGAGCCATCATTGCAACGGTCCACTTCAATTGCCTTCTCCTCTTACTCCTCTACAGTCTCCCACCCATAGTCGGCTGATTGATGACAAGCTCCCACAATCTCAACAATCAAATTGTCTTCAACCCTAACATTGGCCCCACTTAGTTTCAGGACCTCCACCTCTACCTCCAAGTCTGCAATCTCCATGGCCATCACATCCACACGTATGAGGACATGCATGCCACCCATTTTTTGAAATCATGCTCATACCTGACTCAGCTCAGTCCCTGCCAACTGGACCGTCGCTACGCAATCCTCTAGACGGGGTCCTCTCCATCCACCTCCTCTAATGCCGCTAATCTGCGGCTAAGCAATAGGAAGGGGGGCATGTTAACATCCACAAGGTACAGTCACAGAATGCAAGGTAAATAGTGTTTAGAGTTGATTAGGCTTCATGATTTAGTTCAATAGTTACAGCCATGGAAGGAGTACAGTGCAAGCTTCATGGGGTTTGAGCTACAAATAGCTCAACTATTACAGGCCTCAAGGGGTTCGAGCCACAAATAGCTCAAGATCAACATCGCCACTCTAAGTATTGAGCCTCGTATACAAGTTTTGAGCCTCAAATGGCTTAGGACTCGGAGGCACGAGGCTAACACAAGTGCTATTTGGTGCTCTTATATGGTTAACACAAGAGTGGAATAGTAGAGGATAGATGGAAAGGATAGTAAAGATGCCTTGGCACCCGACGGGCCCAAGAGCCTTTTAAATAAATTTAAAGAAAGAGAGATTGCTAAAAGGAAAATGGTTGGCCCTCCCTTCAAAAGGTGACTTGTATAAAAGCCCAACTGGTTGACTTTGGTCTTCATTGTTGTATGCACAAGTTTGGAATACAAGCTCCCTCTTCTCTTCCAAGAGTGTCTTTGGGTGTTCTCTTGTTTCCCTTGTAGTGCCTTTGTGTTTGCCACTCTATCCCCCTTCACTCTCTCCTTCCCTCCTCCTTCCCCCTCCCTTCTCCCCTCTCTTCTCCCTTGTCCCCTTTCCCTCTTTCTCTCATGGAAACACATTGCAACAATCTAGGAGCTACTTGAGTGACACATGCGGACGACTCGTGCTTTGCATTAATCTCACAAGGAGTAGCTTGGAGTGGAGGCTCCATCGGCATTCCTTCAAGATCCCCACAACACGTGAGTCACCGTCGAGACTACACACCATTTTGTAAAAACTTTCCCACCTATCATCAGGCAGCACGCCCATGCAGATCAGGACAAGAGTTTCTTGAAGTGACCACCGCGTTGGTCCTTCGAGTTATGGAGTTATCTATTTTTACATATTACAAAAGGAGATCTATCACAACCACTAAGTACTTATTGGATGGGGGCCCCACTTTGCACAAACTTCAATACCACCTAGGTTGAGGTGCGTGCAAAGTATTGTGCCCATCGGAAATGATTTGCATGGTCGATCACGCATTATACATGGTTTTCCTCAAAGTGTTATGCACCACCGTCAAAAAACATGCACCTAGGTATGTTATCCGAACATTGAGTACTTATGGGATGGGTGAGCCACTTTACATGCAGGTCAATACCACCTAATTTGAATTCTATGCAAAGTATTGTGCCCATTGAATATGATTTTCATTGTCAACCAAGCATTAAACACCGTTTTTGCCTTGGTGTCATACACAAGCATCAAAAAACATAGTCCTAGGTGTGTTTTTCAAACAAGTAATTATCGAATTGGCATGCCACATTGCGTGCAACTCAATACCACCTAGGTTGAGGTACATGCAAAGTATTGTGCCCATCTAATATGCTTTGCATGGTTGATCACACATTATACACCCTTTTCCCCTAGTGTTATGCACAACTGTCAAAAAACGCGCTCCCAAGTGTGTTATCCGAACAAGTACTTATGGGCTGGCCGTGCCATTTTGCATGCAAGTAAATACCACCTAGGTTGAGGTGTGTGTAAAGTATTGTGCCCTTCAAATAGCCTTTGCATTGTCAATAAGGCATTAAACACCATTTTTGCCTCACTGTGATGCACATTCATCAAAAAACACGCTTTAGGTGTGTTATCGAAACAAGTACTTATCGGATGGGCATGCCGCATTGCATGCACATGAATACCACCTATGTTGTGGTGCATGAAATTTATTATGCCCATCAGATATGCTTTGTATGGTTGATCAAGAGTTAAACATCGTTTTTGCCTTAGTGTCATGCACAACCATAAAAAAATGCGGTCCTAGGTGTGCTATTCGAATAAGTACTTATCAGATGGGGGCACCACTTTGCACACAAGTCAATACCACCTAGTTTGAATCATGTACAAAGTATTATTCCCATCAGATATGATTTGCATGGATGATCATGCATTATACACTGTTTTCCCCCTAGTGTTATGCACCACCGTCAAAAAATGTGCTCCCAGGTGTATTATCCGAACAAGTACTTATGGGATGGGCACACAACTTTGCATGAAAGTAAATACCACCTATTTTGAGGTGCATGCAAAGTATTGTGCCCCTGGAATAGGCTTTACATTGTCAAACAAGCATTAAACACTATTTTTGTCTCACTGTGATGCACATCAGTTAAAAGACACGCTCCTAGGTGTGTTATTCGAACAAGCACTTATCAGATGGGTGTGGCACATTGCATGCAACCCAATACCACCTAGGTCAAGGTGCTTGAAAATTATTGTGTCCATCAGATATTCTTTGTATGGTCGATCAAGAATTAAACACCGTTGTTGCCTTAGTGTCATGCACAACCATCAAAAAACATGGTCCTAGGTGTGTTATTCCAACAAGTACTTATCGGATGGGGGGGTTAGTTTTCATGCAATTTAATACTAACTAGGTCGAGGTTCCTACAAATTATTGTGCCCATCGGATATGATTTTCATGGTCGCTCACGCATTAGACACCGTTTTCCCCCTAGTGTTATGCACTACTGTCAAAAAATACGCTCATAGGTGCATTATCCGAATAACTACTTATGGGATGGGTGCACTAGTTTGCATGCAGGTCAATACCACCCGGGTTGAGTCTAGTGCAAAGTATTGTGCCCATCAGATATGATTTTCATTGTCGATCAGCATTAAACACCATTTTTGCCTTAGTGTCGTGCACAAGCATTAAAAAACATAGTCCTAGGTGTGTCATTCGAACAAGTACTGATCGGATTGGTGCGCCACATTGCATGCAACTAAATACCACCTAGTTTGATATGCTTGCAAAGTATTGTGCCCATCGGATATGCTTCTCATGGTCGATCACACATTATACACCGTTTTTCCCCTAGTGTTATGCACAACTGTCAAAAAATGTGCTCCCAGGTGTGTTCTCCGAACAATTACTTGTGGGAAGGGCGCGCCACTTTTCATGCAAGTAAATAACATATAGGGTGAGACGTGTGCAAATTATTATGCCCTTTGGACAAGCTTTGCATTGTCGATTAAGAAATAAACACCATTTTTGCCTCACTGTGATGCACATCCGTCAAAAAACACGCTCCTAGGTATGTTATTTGAACAAGTACTTATCGGATGGGTGCACCACATTGCATGCAAATCAATTCCACCTATGTTGCATTGCATGCAAAGTACTATGCCCATCGGATATGCTTTGAATGGTAGATCAAGAATTAAACATCGTTTTTGCCTTAGTGTCATGCACAACCATTAAAAAACGCGGTCCTAGGTGTGTTATTCAAACAAGTACTTATCGGATGGGGGTCCCACTTTTCACACAAGTCAATACCACCTAGGTTAAATCATGTACAAAGTATTATTCCCATCATATATGATTTGAATGGTCGATCACGCATTATAGACCCTTTTCCCCCGTGTTATGCACCACAGTTAAAAAACGCACTCCCAAGTGTGTTATCCGAACAAGTACTTATGGGATGGCACTCCACTTTTTATGCAAGTAAATACCACCTAGGTTAAGGCATGTGCAAAGTATTGTGAACATCGAATAGCCTTTGCATTGTCGATCAAGCATTAAACACCTTTTTTGTCTCAGTGTGATGCACATCCATAAAAAAACACGCTCCTAAGTGTGTTATCCGAACAAGTACTTATCGGATTGGCATGCCACATTGCATGCAATCCAATACCACCTAGGTTGACATGCGTGCAAAGTATTGTGCCCATTGGATATGCTTTGTATGTTCGATCAAGAATTAAACACATCTTTGCCTTAATGTCATGCACAACCATAAAAAAACACGATCCTAGGTGTGTTATTCGAACAAGTACTTATCAGATGGGAGTGGTAGTTTGCATGAAATTCCATAATACCTAGGATGATGTATGTGCAAAGCATTGTGCCCATTGTATATGATTTGCATGGTTGATGATGCATTATACACCGTTTTTCCCCTAGTGTTATGCACCACCGTCAAAAAAGAGCTCCTAGGTGTGTTATCTGAACAAGTACTTATGGGATGTATGGGATGGACACACCACATTGCATGCAGGTCAATACCACCTGGGTTGAGGCCCATGCAAAGTATTGTGCCCATCGGATATGATTTGCATGGTCGACCAAACATTAAACACTGTTTTTGCCTTAGTGTCATGCACAAGCATAAAAAAACATAGTCCTAGGTGTGTGTTTCAAACAAGTACTTATCGGATTGGCACGCCACATTGCATGAAACTCAATACTTAAGTTTTCTTGTCTTTCTAAAGATTGGATAAGTGCTTCAATTGATTTAATTGTCTCCAAATTCTTAGTTGATTGCTCAGGATATTTCTGCATCATACTTTGAAGATGTTTAATGAAGGCTTTCAAGCCTTTCATTTCATCTATGTCAAGTGATTTGTTTTTTGCAAGAACAAATCTAGTTTCCTCCAATGGAATTATTCATTGTAATAAAGCATATGACTCACTCCATAAATGATCTCCATCTACTGAGTAATGCTTCCATTGCATCACTGGAATATTGTTATGCATGTGAAACCGAAAAAGTAGTGTGGATTTGTGTGTCCTATTAGGGCATCATCTCCTGTTTGTAAATGTGGCTCTATGAATGCTCTCCAATCTACCATCCTCTCTAAGATAACCCTTGCGAGAACCTCCAATTTTTTTCCCAATTCGAAATAGCATATCCTCCATTATCAAAACATCCATTACCTTCAACTCACCAGAGATAACACTGAAGATTTGATCTATGTCTTCATGTGTATGGCCAACAAGAAGAAAGCCAACTTCCACTTCTTCAAATATTTTCAAACCAACCAGCATAGAGCATAAAGCAAATATATATTTATTCTTGTTCTCTCTCAAACAATTATCAGCTTGTATTCGCTATGTGTTAGGTAAACATCCGTGAGCATCTCTAACTGCATGGTGTATCAGAAGGTACGATCCTTTGCAAAGGCTTTGCTTTAAGTAATTATAAGTCTACCTAGTCAAAGTATCCTACTAATTAGGAACAAGTACATAGGCTAAAAGCACACCGATTCATATTTTCTTACATTCATGCTGCATAGTATATCAGAAGAAATGAAAAAGTATGTAATAAGAAATATTCAGAAGAAATATGTATTCCATATCATGGATACCATGGATATCTGGTGGTTGCTAAAGTAAAAAAATGATATGGATGCAATGATACTGTAGTTTTGTGCAAAGCTTTAAACAAAGTTTAAGGCTTTTGCAAAGTATTACACATAGTAACAAAGATAAGTAAGTATGCTAAACCTCTTCTAGATTCTATGGTTTTAAATACCTACATTACAAATACATAATCTAAATTTTCATTCTTCGACTAACTAACAAGTATTATACACATGGAAGAAAAGCATACATGCTAAAAGTAAGTGTGTAAAATTTAATATTTTCTTTTTTTTTAAATTAATTCAATTCTTTGATTGACTAATTTTTAAAATTGAAAGGTTATTAGTATATAGTCTACATAATTTTAAATGTTATTAATGTATAATATTAATAATTTATATATTTATTTAAATTTATATTTATATTAGTTTTTAAGTTAATAATGTATAGAATAGCAATATATTCACTAATTCTTCATTATTATATAAAGCACATATGCTAGAAGACCTCCCTTTCAAGTTTTATTTTTTTAATTAATGTATTTATATATTTATTTATATAATATTTATATTAATTTATAGATTAATAATATATATTTTTAGCAAAATTATATTTTAACATTAGTTAATAAAAATTTATTATATTATGGAGTAAAAATACTATAAATGGATTTCTTACATTAATAAAGTACCGTGAGAAGAGTTTTTTGGAAAGATTTATGATTAAATTTTGTTTTGAAGTTGTTGTGTACGCAATAGGTAGGGAGGTTTGTGGTTTTGAGGTTGAGAGAAAAATTTGTAATAAAGTGTCGTGAGAAGAGTTTTTTGGAGAGATTTATGATTAAATTTTATTTTGAAGTTGTTGCATACGCAATAGGTAGCGAGGTTTGAGTGGTTTTGATGTTGAGAGAGAAATTTGTAATAGATTGTTTTTTTTTTTTGAGGAGTTTTTTGGAGAGATTTATGATTAAATTTTGTTTTGAAGTTGTTGCGTACGCAATAGGTAGGGAGGTTTAAGTGGTTTTGACGTTGAGAGAGAAATTTGTAATAGATTGTTTTTTTTTATTGAGGAGTTTTTTAGAGAGATTTATGATTAAATTTTGTTTTGAAGTTGTTGCGTATGCAATAGGTAGGGTTTGAGTGGTTTTGAGGTTGAGAGAGAAATTTGTAATAGATTGTTTTTTTTTTGTTGAGGAGTTTTTTGGAGAGATTTATGATTAAATTTTGTTTTGAAGTTTTTGTGTACGCAATAGATAGGGAGGTTTGAGTGGTTTTGAGGTCAAGAGAGAAATTTGTAATAGATTTTTTTTTAAAAAAAAATTATTGCGTGTCCAATAGGCTAGGAGAGAAATTTTTGAAAATAGGTTATGAGAGTTTGAGGTAGAGAGGAAAATTTGTGGAAAAAAAGATTTAATGCAAAAATGGTTTTTTGAAGTTGTTGCATACACACAAGTTTTTGAGAAAAGAATCGGATTTGAAAAAAATTTCAAATTTACAAAAACTTGATTCTTAGAAGTTCTTGCGCTTGCAATAGGTTAGAAATGAACTCACCTCTTGCAACATTTTGAAAAATTTTGAGAATCCTACAACAGGTTGATGAGAGGAGAGAAGCATGGAGTGTACAAGAATGATCTTTGACTGAAAGAGAGAATGAAGAATGTTCTACTTATAGTGAACCTAAAAGAACTAAAAAAACCTTAAAAACTAAAAAAAGCTGACTTGACCTAAAAGCTACCCATTTCCTATAAAACTCTACTTCTCCTCATTCTCTTTCACAACTTTCCTGGAGCTCCACCATGTGAAGATAGTGGGAGAGAGGGAAGGATCTCACTTGAGGCTTTCTCACAATCACAATGGGGGAATACACACAAAGGTGGAGGCTGAAAACAGTTTTCCTCTTCTTAGTTGTGAAAGCCAAAAGAACTCTATCTTACAAAGAAAAATAGAAGAACCCTATATGTGGGTCTCAAACCAAACTCAACTATCTAAGGTGGCATACTAACTGAGCCACAAACTAGAGTAGATATGGATAGCTGTCATCTAGCTATTATTCGTGGGCGGTGTACCAACCGCATCTCCAACTAACAAGTCGGTGACATAAATACACAACGGTCACCCTGGCATATCGCGAGTGGAGCTCGATATCTCAACACTCCCCCTCGAGCTCAATCCCAATTCCTGCACACCAAGCAGGTCTCTGAACTTGCGCAGCTTCTCTGCGCCCAATGCTTTCGTGAATATGTCAGCTACCTGATCCTCTGTGCTGACATAAACTAGATCAATAAGACCTAGTAAAACCTTCTCCCGCACATAGTGATAATGCACCTCAATGTGCTTTGTTCTAGCATGAAAGACTGGGTTCTTTGCCAAGTGTATGCTGCTCATGTTGTCACAATAAATGACAACTGGCCCATCTGTAGACTGATGCATATCATAGAGTAGCTTATGCAACCAAGCTACCTCACATGCAGCCATTGCTGCACCCCTATACTCAGCCTCTGTGCTCGACAAGGCAACTGTAGGCTGTTTCTTGCTGCTCCAAGTGACTGCAGCACTCCCAAAAGAGAACACATATCCACTGGTAGATCGTCTATCAGAAATACTACCAGCCCAATCAGCATCAGTGTATCCATGCAACTGTATCTGAACCCCAGCCTCATAAAATAGTCCATACTGCAATGTGGACTTCACATACCTGAGTATGCGTCTAGCCGCATCCAAATGCGGTTTCCTTGGAGCCTGCATAAACTGACTTACCAACCCAATAGCATAGCTCAAATCTGGCCTGGTAATAGTCATGTAAATCAAACTTCCTACTATGCGTCTGTACATAGTAGGGTCTTCCAGAAGCTCACCTGCATCTGCACTCAGCTTCACATTCTGCTCTAAAGGAACTGAAATAGGCTTACAGCCTGTCATCCCATATTTGGACAGCATGTCCAATCCATACTGCCTCTGCAAGAGCTGTATCCCACTTGGTGATCTAATCACCTCAATGCCCAAGAAATAACACAGCTCTCCCAAATCCTTCATCTCAAACTTCTGCTTCAATAGCATTTTCACATGAAGGATATCTTCATCACTATCACCTGTGATGATCAAATCATCAACATAAATGACAAGCAGCATAATCCCTTTCTCTGTTTTTCTCACATAGAGTGAGAAATCTGCCTTGGAAATCTGAAAGCCAATAGTGACAAGATACTGTCCTATCTTGTCAGACCATGCTCTAGGTGCTTGCTTCAAGCCATACAAGGCTTTCTTCAACCTGCAAACAAACTCAGGATGAATAGCATGAACATAACTTGCTGGCTACTCCATAAAGACCTCTTCTTGCAAATCACCATGCAAGAAGGCATTCTTTACATCCATCTGATGTAAAGACCATCCCTTTGATGCAGCCATAGCAATGACTGCTCTTACGGTTGCCATCCTTGCAACCGGGCTGAAAGTTTCTTCATAATCAATGCCATATGTCTGTGCATACCCCTTGACAACTAATCTTGCCTTGTATCTATTCACAGAACCATCTGCATTGTGCTTGATTTTATAAACCCATTTACAGCCAATTGCATTCTTGCCTTTAGGCAAAGGCACCAATTCCCATGTAGCATTAGCATCCAAGGCATCCATTTCTTCATCCATGGCTTTCTCCCATTTTTCATTTCCCATGGCTTGCTCAAAAGAAGTGGGTTCTGTGGTTCCTATATCACTTTGACCATATAGGCATAGTGAATGGCTGTAAATCCATCATATTTCAGCCTATCCACAGGATACCTAACCCTGGTAGACCTGCGCAAAATAGGCTCACTTCCAGGTGCTCTCAAAACATCCCTGGTCTTCCTTACTCCAGGTGTAACAACAGAAGGAATACCCAACTCATCATCAATGCTCTGCTCTGAGCCACTGGATTCACCATCCACATAAGAGTGACCTGCATTCACATCAAACATGGGCTGATCTACCTTCTCTTTTCCTTTTCGTGATACCTGCGTACCACTCTCTGCATTGCTTTGAGGAGATTCTCCTGATCTCAATCTGCCTGTCCATGGCAAAGTATGTGAACCACTACTAGAGGACACTCCAGGTCCACTAATATGTTGTGATTGCTGCTGTGAATTCTGTGCAGCATTACCATTTTGTGCATCTACATCAATCATCACATTTACTGGTTTATACCAGCTGCTCATCTCATCAAAAACAACATCTCTGCTCACTGTAAACTTACGAGTAGAAGGGTTATAGCATCTATACCCTTTCTGTTGCAGAGAATAACCAATAAAGATGCACTTCTCAGCCTTTGGATCCAACTTGGACCTCAACTCATCTGGCACATGGACATAGGCAATGCAACCAAAAATTTTCAAATGAGAAATATCTGGTTTCCTACCAGTATACATCTCCTTTGGCGTCACGCCATGTATTGCTGCAGTGGGAGTCCTGTTCATTATATAAACTGCTGTAGCAACTGCTTCAGCCCAATAATAATCTGGTAGATCTTTTTCATTTAGCATAGCCCGAGATACCTCTCCAATATGCCTGTTTTTCCTTTCTGCAATTCCATTTTGCTGTGGGGTATGACTGCATGAATATTGCTGCTTTATACCATGCTCCTGCAAGAACCTTGCAAACTCATTTGAGAGGTACTCTCCCCTCCATCTGACCTTAGGCATTTTATTTGCAGGCCTGTTTCTTTTTCAACCATAGCTTTGAAAGCTTTGAAGTGCCCAAACACTTCACTTTTCTTTTTCATAAAATACACCCAAAGTTTTCTGCTAAAGTCATCAATAAATGTGACAAAATAGTGACAGCCACCAATAGATGCAGCTTTAGTAGTCCACACATTAGAGTGGATTAATTCCAATGGCTTTTTACTCTCTTGAACATGCCTAGGAAAAGGTTTCCTTGCCTGTTTCCCAAATTGACAGGCTTCACAAACCTTGTGCATTTCTGCAACCTTGAATTTAGGCAATCCTGCAACAATATTTTGGGCTTGCATTGATTTAAGTCGCTGTATATTAACATGACCAATGCGTTTGTGCCAGATATCAATATCTGCAACTACACCGGTCCCATGTGCAAACATTGCTGCACTCAATTCAGGCATGTCCGCATCCAACGTAAACATCCTGCCCTTCTTCTTTCCTTTTGCTATCAAGCGACCATTATTTTTCAAATCCTCAACAAAGCATCCATGAGGATTAAATCTGACCTGCAAGCCCTACTCAACCATCTAGCCAACAGAAACCAGGTTCTTGGTGATGTTCGGGACATGAAGTACATCAGACAAGTATTTCTTTTTCCCATCCTGCATAGACAAAGGAATTTTGCCAATCTGCACAATAGGATGTGCAGTATCATCACCAGTCTCCACAAATCCTGGTTTTTCCATTTTCCTTGCATCTTGCATCCATTCAGCATGACCTGTCATGTGGTTTGATGCGCCTGAGTCAACATACCACACATCATTGCTTTCTTCTGCACTTGTCACAGAATTTGTCATGTGCTGTACCATAAACAAATGCTCATTTCTGTCATCACCCTGTCTACTAGAGGATGCATAATTGCCTTGCTACAATTTTCCATTCATAATGTCATTCTGCTTTTTGTAGCAGTCTTTCGCCATATGACCCATTTTGCCACAATAGTAGCATTCAACATTGTTGTTTGCATTTTGGCCTCTCTGCCATCCACCACGGCCTCTTTGGCTCCCCCTGCCTCTAGAGTTACCACGTCCTCCTGCATAGGACTGGTTTTCTTGCATTTGCTGCATATTCTGATTTCTACCACGGCCTGCAGATCGGCCTCCTCTACCTCTGCCAGCATTTGAGTAGAAGACAGCTTCTTTTGAAGTTCCTGCTGAAGAAGATGCACCACCATTTCTCTGCTCTTCAGAAATTAGAAGAGCAATCAACTCCTCAAAATCAGGAAATTTTTCACGGACGGCAATGGATGTCCGGAACTGTGCATAATCCTTTCCTAGACCATTCAAGGTCACAGAAACTAAATCGTCATCATCCACTGGCGACCCAATAGAAGCAAGTGCATCTGTAATTTTCTTCACCTTCATGTGGTAGTCATTGATGCTCATATTTTCTCTCTGCACATTGTGCAGCTCCTGCTTGAGCTGCATTTTCCTGGCCTGCATATTTGTGCTATACATTTTAGCCAACGTATCCCATGCCACCTTTGGCGTACTTGCATCCTGAATATGCACAATCATGGAGTCCGAAATACTGATAGACAGCCAGTATATAACTTTCCTGGCTCTCTCATGCCATCCTTTGAATGCCTGCATTTCCTGTTGATTGGGAACATTAGGAAGAACAGGTTCTTCTTCATTTCCTGTAATGAACTCCCAATAGCCTTTTCCCATCAAGAAATTCGTCATTCTAAAATTCCATGCCTGGAAGTTGTTCTTGTCAAGCTTTTCAGTGACAATCTGTGAAAGGGAATCTGATGCCATTACAGAACACTGCAAAATATTCTGTCACTGCAAAAACACAGCTTTTGCCTCACACGGGCAGATCTGCAAATCTGACGAAAGTGGTATTTTACCACACAATCACTTCATAGTGACGATTTTGCATCAACAGGCAACAAGCATGAATCTGCAACTCCCAAAATCTCTGCGCACAGGCATACGATGCAATTTCTGCGGCAACTTTTCACCAACCTGCAGAACAGTGGTCGCACAGCAAAAATAGGGCCTTTTTTTGAGTGCCTGCGGAGAACTTCTGCCTCCAAAACGGGCCCCGAAATGACCTCAAACTTAGCATATAATGCCCTCTCGCCACACCACGAAGGGCGTCTCAATCTGAGACAATGCACTCTTGCACTTTCGGCTGTGCTACCTGTAGAGATTTGCTCCCAAACTCGAAGAAGGAAAGCAACACTTGTCCTCTTACCAGGATACTGCGAACTTGGTTTGCTTTCTTGAGCTCCTTACCACGAACAAGGCTCTGATACCATGTGAAGATAGTGGGAGAGAGGGAAGGAGTCTCACTTGAGGCTTTCTCACAATCACAATGGGGAAATACACACAAAGGTGGAGGCTGAAAACAGTTTTCCTCTTCTTAGTTGTGAAAGCCAAAAGAACTCTATCTTACAAATAAAAATAGAAGAACCCTATATGTGGGTCTCAAACCAAACTCAACTATCTAAGGTGGCATACTAACTGAGCCACAAACTAGAGTAGATATGGATAGCTGTCATCCAGCTATTATTCATGGGCGGTGTACCAACCGCATCTCCAGCTAACAAGTCGGTGACATAAATACACAACGGTCACCCTGGCATATCGCGAGTGGAGCTCGATATCTCAACACACCACCTCTCCACCCAGGTACTCCCTCTCTCCCTCTCGTCCCTCCCCTCCTGCTTCCCATCCCCTCTCCTCCCGCTTCCTCTCTCCCCTCCCTTCCCCTCTCCTCCCTCTCGTCCCTTACCCTCCCCTCCCCTCCCCCTCCCCCTCCCTTCCCCTCTCCTCCCCCTTCTTCTCCTGCTTCCTCTCTCCCCCTCCCTTCCCCTCTCCTCTCGCTTCTCCCCTCCCTCCTCCCGCTTTCTCTCCTCCCCTCCCCCTCCCTTCCCCTCTCCTCCCCCTTCCCCTTCCCCTCTCCTCCCTGCTCTCCCTTCCCTTCCCCGCCTCCCCCTCCCCCTCCCTGCCGGCCCCTCCCTTTGCCTCCTCTCCCTCCCCGTTCCCCTCCCCGCCGGCCCCTCCCTCTCCCTCCCCCTCCTCTCCCTCCCCCTCCCTGCCAGCCCCTCGCTCCCCTTCCCCTGCCGTCCCTCCCCGTCGGCACCTCCCTCCCCGCCGTCCCTCCCTTCCCTTCCCCGCCGTCCCTCCCTTCCCCTCCCCCTCCCCCTCCCCGCCAGCCCCTCCCTTTCCCGCCTCCCCCTCCACCTCCCCTCCCCGTCATAGGCGAGAGGGAGGGAGGGAGGGGAGAGGGCTGACGCGAGGGGGACGCAGGGAAGGGGGAGGGGAGGGGGCCGATGGGAGGGCGGGGAAGGGGGAGGGGAGGCGCGGAGGGCACGAGGAAGGGGGAGGGGAGGCAAGGAAGGGGGAGGGGAGGCACGGGGAAGGGGGAGGCGAGGAAGGGGGAGGGGAGGCGGGAGGGCATGGGAAGAGGAGGGAGGGGGGGTTAACCCCCCCCCAACAGTGGGTGGGGGGGAAATTTCCCCCCCCACCCCACCTGTTGCATGCACAATAGGTGGGGGGGGGGGATTTCGCCCCCCTCCCTCCCCTTCCCTATCGGCCCTCCCCGCCGGCCCCTCCCTCCCCGCCGTCCCGCCCTTCCCTTCCCTGCCATCCCTCCCTTCCCCTCCCCCTCCCCCTCCCTGTCGGCCCCTCCCTTCCCCGCCTCCCCCTCCGCCTCCCCTCCCCGTCACAGGCAGGAGGGAGGGAGGGAGGGGAGATGGCCGACATGAGGGGGAGGCAGGGAAGGGGGAGCGGAGGGGGCTGACAGGAGGGCGGGGAAGGGGGAGGGGAGGCGGGGAGGGCGCGGGGAAGGGGGAGGGCCTTACCAGATTCAATTGAGGGATCCCAAGAATTACTTAGTGCCTTAGAAGCATTGAAGAAAATCTGGGATGCACTTCCAAGTGGTGGTGTTGTGCCTTCAGCAGCAGTAAGTGCAGCAGTAAGTACGCCATCTATAACATGTAACCCTCAAGTTGTACCGCCAATATCTGTGGCAATAACTACGGTAACTCCAGCAAGAGTAACTACAATGTATGCGGTAGTAACTACAGTATCTCCAACTGTACCTACACCATCGACTGCTGTAACTACAGGAACAAGAAGGAGTGATCGTGGAGTAGATTCAAGTTCTACAGCTATTCCTAGAAAGAGAGTAAAAATAACTCCAACTCCACGTGCAGATCATTCAAGTGCAGGTTATTTAAAACCAGGCAAAAAATTGGATAGCGATGAACAGGAGGATCCACAAGAAGAAGATACAAGTCTCGAAGACTTTTCTATAAGTGTGGTAGACTTACATCCTCCACAGGATGAGGGGTACATTTGGGGATGTTCACAATTCAATGTGGCCACAATGCTTATTGATCGAGCTTCATTGTTCATGAATTAAAGAAAGCTAGATAAGACATTTGCACGCAAATTATATGAAGATACGAGGAAAACAAGAACTCTAGTTGCCACTAATATCACTCTTCATCCTATGGCATTTAAGAGACTTCAAGAAGATGATCCTACATTGCCTGATGTCACATTTCAAAAGTGCGTGGACTTTCTTGATGCTTTTGAGAACTTTAGAAGGAGTGACTTTGTTCATGGAGAGGCTTTGTACCAAAGTCGATATGGGACTGACATCGAGAAGAGATACATGCTAGCAAAGAATAGATTCTTGGAAAGATGCAGGTTTGAGCCCATTGATGGGCAACACTTTTGTGAAGCTTGCAGGATCGCCCTTGATGAGGGAAGAAAAGGAAACTTGCCACAGATTGAGTGGATGGAAAAGTTTCAACGGGTCATTTGTCATGTATGCATATTTAACGATGACTCAAAGTACATTCTAGAATCAGAAAGGCTGAATTCTGCTCCATTTAGGTTGAAAAAAAGCTCTTCTCTTTCTGAGATCTTGATAAAGGCAAGGGAGTTATGGATGGGCTATGGAAAGCCACAAATAGTGAAGGGCAGGAGACCTACATCTGAGTACATGCAAAGAGGACTCAATTCTATAGATGCTTGAAAGGTGTTGTAAGCAATACACAAGGCATACCAAGTAATAAGGTTGAGGCAAAGGATTTGAACACCGCCGTTGCAAGATACAGGGATGTTGCTTGCATTGTCTTCCATGAGGACTCAGTGTTTCAGAGCATGGTGGATGTTTGCCAAGCATATGAAACAGGGAAGATATCCTTTGAGGCACCAGAGCACACTGCAACTCAGAGGAAAGAAATAAAGAAACCGATGTCTATTGTTTGGTGGAGAGCATTAAGGTTTGTTCCAGATGCAATAACAGAAGAAGTATGTAAGAAGATCCTAAGTGGTATCCTAAGTGGTGACTGCTTCTTTGGAAAGAAGAGCAAGCATAGCAACTTGGATGAAGTGGTCACCCGAATGATTCAAAGTGAGGCTGCTCTCTCGGCACTATTATTTTTATTGAAATCTGATTATGAGTTATCTGGCAAGTCAATTGATGTTGATAAGAAGAAAGCACTTAGCCTAGGTCAACTCCTTGATAAGACATGGGCTAGAAAGTGGTTGGCTTCAATGGATGCAGATGCCACACCAACAAAGGATCTAAGAGCTAAAATGCCAAAGGTTGTTGAGACAGAATATATGGACATCAAGAAAAAGGCCTTGCAGTCCACTGCCCAAGGTAGAGCAATTGGTGGTTTAGATGATAGTTCTGCATTCAACTTCTCCTATGATATCCTGCTATCAGAGAATGATACAAAATTTGCACACATCAATGGGATTGATACAGAGCATTTCATAACAATGAGCGGTCATGCTTGGGAGAAGCCATGCATATTTTTCATAGATGAATTGCAAGACCTTGCAGTGTCATGGATAGTTGAACTTGTGCGGTTTATCGTAGAAGGTCCTATGGCAGATAAGAAAAGATCAATGTTGGTCCTATTCATGACAGAATCACAAAGGGATGCCTTGTATGCGAGTTTGACATCTACATTTGGGTATTTACTTTCAAAAGTATACCATGGTATAGTCCTACGCAATCATATGACTGTCTTGGAAGGCACTGCCATTCAAGTCTTGCAGCCTTTCTTGATGTGCTTCTTATCCAGGGGTGGTGACAATCTAATCAAATTCCTTTAAGGACTCTCGAGCTTCATTACTTTGAGGACAATAAGATTAAGCTTGATGCAGCAATGGTGGATTACAAAAAGTTGATGGATCCTGATGTGATACTAGAGATGACAAAGAATTTACTAAATGATGGGTGGGAATGGGTGGGAAGTAGCATTGTATCGAATGGGTTTTGCTGCTGAGAAATTGCTATGCCAAGGTAGAAATGTAAATGTCATTGATACCCCCCATCAAATTGAGTTCTTTGACACATATTATAGTTGCACTACCTTCTTTGAAGAGGAAAATGTCAAAGAAGAAGGTAGTGAGAAAAATGTCAAAGACGAGGGTAGTGAGTCTGAGGGTGATGATTCTAGCTCAGGTGATGATGAGGATGAAAGCTTTGCATCTGATGACTTATGCCAAGAAGAAATCTGCACAACGAATAAGGGTGATCAATTGTCAACTAGAGTCAAGGAGGTTCCACTCATCATACGAGAAGGCTCACGGTAGCAAGAAGTAGTAGTACAGCACATCACAGGAAAAGGTAAGGCTAAAGAGGTGGAAGCACTTCCCTTGAAATTAAAAGTGAGGAAGGCACCCTTGATCTTGGGTGAAGGACATGCAAGTGGATCAAGCAAGGAAGCCTTACTCAAAGAAGGTATGGATGAGGCAAAGCATGACCAGGAGGAGTTACCAGGAGGCATAGATGGTTCTTCAACCATGATCTTACAAACTCCAGAGTAGCCTACTAGTCAGGAACCTTGTAGCCAGGTCCCTACTCACCAAGAACTTGGTCATGAGACTCTAGAGCAGCCTACTAGTCAGGTGCTTGGAACTGAAGAGCAAACTACTAAGGACCTTGCTACTAAAACTCCAGTCTTAGAGCAGCCTATTAGTCAGGACCCTGGTAGTCAAGGGCCTGGCATTGAGGACATTGGTACTGAGTAACATGATGGCTGACGGCTTTGTAATCACAAGTTTTGAACTTCTATGTAAAGCAAATATCTAATAAAAAGTTTACTACTTTTTTGATTTCTTTACTCTCATTATTGTGTATAAAGATTATTTATGAGGTCCATTTTATACTTAATGGTGTATTTTAAACTTTATGTCAAATGTATTTTTATAGTTAAGGGTGTTTTTTAATACCAAGTGAGGTGTATATGTACACCACTTACACATAAAAAGATTTATCTACACTACCTTTCTAAGGGGTTTATGTACACCACCTTTCTAAAAGAAATGGTCATAAAGGTGTGTGCACACCACTTATACATAAAGGTGTTTATTTACACCACCTTTCTAAGAGAATTGGTCATCTATTGATGTTCTTAGGTGATAGTAGCTCAATTCACAAGAAGTTATGAAGATGTTTATGTAGACCACCTTTGTAAGAGATTTGGTTATGATGTTCTTAGTACTTAATCATCAAATCTTTTGTTTTGAGTTGTCAAATCTAGTTCAAAAAACAACATTACTAGTATATTCAAAATTTTTGGACTGTTTTTTAGTTCATTTCTCAAATTGGACTTTACACAAGTCCAAAAATTTTGAATAGTGTGTTATTCATGAAAATGCTTTACCTCAACCCCATCTATCGAAAATGCATCTTTCGATAGGTTTGTCAAAAAAAGAAGTGTTTAAGTGTATTAGAGAAACACAGAGGCAAAGAGGGCATGCTCCAACATCTTTTCACAATTTGTATACTCTTTGGAAGAAGAGCTTTATACATGTTAAAATCCCAAAAAGGCAAAAAATGTCAAAGTGCAGTGACTGTGATGATCTAAAGCGAGCACTTGAGAGTGCAACGTCTCCAAAACAAAGAGAATCATACAAAAAAAAAGAGAGAATTTCATCATGGACTTGTTTGGCATTCTAGACTAAAATATGCATTTTGGAAGGAGCAAGCTATTTCTCATCCAAATGAGTACATGTGTGTTATTGTAGATGGTACGGATCAAAACACAACAACATTACCTCGATTCATTAATACTCCACCTAAGCTACAAGGAAAATACTTTTTGAAGACACGTCTATGTGGAGTGTTAGTGCATGGATTTAAGTTTTTTGTAGACATATGGATGTATTCCTTGCATCTACATGATAGTGATCAAGTTGTAATGTCAGTTATGAAGGCAATTCACAGTGTACATGCAGAAAAAGGTCACCTACCATCAAATTTGAGAATACAAGCAGACAATTGCAGATGAGCGAATAATAATGTACTCTTTTTTGCATTTTTCTCAATGCTAATCGCTCATCGAATCTTCAATGAGATTAAAGTTAGATTTTTGCTGGTTAGACACACATATGAGGATCTCGATGAGGTTTTTAGCATAGTCTCAAGAGAGCTAAAACACAATGACATGGAGACCAGGGCCAATGTTTTTATCTAAGCTATACTTATATATTGATATAAAATGTTGGCAAAGGTTTATCAAGCTAGTTTTTTTCGTTTCACAATATTTGTAGAGCATACTATAATTTTATATATTTTATTTTGAATTTCAAATAAAAAGTTGTAAATCCTAGCGAAACTTTAAATTTTCACATAAAAGTTTCAAATCTTGGGGAATTTTTCAAACCTTTATTTTTTTAAGGACATACAAGCTTTCGACACCAATATATGAAAGTTTCACTTCTTAACGAAACTAATAGGAAAAAATCATCCATGATGGAGAGAATGGATGACTTGATAAGAAAATGTGGGAGGCAAGTTGGTGGCTTCAGTTCCTTTTCTCATCCACTATCCATGTGGAGCTCACAGAATCCGTGGTTGGGAGGTAATCAAAGAAGAAGCCCTCTATGTTTGAGGACCCATTACATTGGTATCAGAGCCAAATCAAATGGATTGAGGAGTGCTTTCAAGAGGTTTTCATGCGCAACAATGACAAGAGGAGGAAGGTGCTTCATCGACGATTGACTGAAGCTAATAGCTTTAATCATGTGTGGCCGTGATGGACCATTCATCTTTGAGAAAAGGCTTGAGTGATATATATGAAAGGTAGTTTGTCATTGTTGGTGATTGGAGTTCCCATTTTTTGGTTGGAGGCTGTATAGTCTTGGGCATAGCTTACAAAGGAGTTATCTTAATAACTCCATTATGTTTGAAAAAGAGGGTAGAGTCTTCTAGATTCAAGGAGAACATGATGTGCCTAACTCTCCTCTTATTTGTTTGATGGAATTGAAATGACTACTACACCAAGAAGAATGTGAGGTATATCTTTGTGAACTTACTTTTATTGGTGATTTTATGTCTTCTGCATCGGAAAGAAGTAATGTTGTTTTTCATAATGTTAAAAAGTATAAATCTTCTTTCAATGATTTAATGTTTGAATTTAAAGATGTTTTTCCGTCCGATTTACCTTATGGTTTACCTCCTGAGAGAGAAGTAGATCATAAAATAGATTTAATTCCTGGATCTACCCCTATTTGTAAACCCCCATATAGGCTTAGTCAAACAGAGGAACATGAGGTCGAAAGATAGTTAACGGAATATCTTAGGAAGGGCCAAATCCAAACAAGTAGCTCACCTTGGTCTGCACCAATTTTACTAGTAAAGAAAAAGGATGGTACTATGCGTTTATGCATAGATTACCGAGCACTTAATAAAATCACCATAAAAAATAAGTATCCTATGCCTCGCATTGATGAGCTCTTTGATCAATTTCAAGGGGCAAAATACTTTACTAAAATTGATTTAAGATCAGGATATCACCAAGTACAAATTAGGGAAGAGGACGTCCCTAAGACATCATTTCGTACTAGGTATGGGCATTATCAATTTAAGGTAATGCCATTTGGGTTAACAAATACTCCAACAACTTTCATGACACTTATGAATAGTGTCTTAAGACCATATCTAGGGAAATTTGTTGTAGTATTTCTAGACAATATCCTTATTTATAGTAAAACCATGAAAAAGCATTTGGAACATTTGTGAAAAGTGTTCTAGTTACTTAGGGATAATTCACTCTTTGCTAAAGAATCCAAATGTGAATTCTTTGCAAAAGAAGTGAAATACTTGGGACATATAATATCCCAAGAAGGGGTACGTATGGACCCTGACAAAGTAAGGGCCATATTGGAATGGCCACATCCTATAAATCTAGAAGAATTAAAGATATTCTTAGGTTTTTAAAGATTCTATAAGGAGATTCATCCAAGATTATGCTAGGATTATTGATCCGCCAATGACGGACCAGCTTAAGGGGAAGGGAAGCACCTTCATATGGGATAAACCTCAAAAGAGAAGTTTTGAAAAATGAAAGGTAGCTATAGCAGCAGCTCCTATCTTAAAAGTAGTGGATCCCAATGAGCCATTCGTGGTTGAGACAAATGCTAGTGATTGTGCTGTTGGAGTGATACTTATACAAAAAGGTCGACCAGTGGCTTTTGAAAGCAAAAAGTTAGATCGAGCCCAACGGAATTACTCGACATATGAGAAGGAACTATATTCTATGCTTTAAAAAAGTGGAGGCACTATTTATATGGTGCAAAATTTGAGATCATCTTTGATCAGGAGAGCATTAAGTGGATTTGTAATCAGCCAGAGCTTAAAGGTAGAAAAGCTAGATGGGCTGAGTTAATGCAAGAGTTTGATATACCATTGACATATAGGAAAGGAAAGTTTAATCTGGTAGCAGACTCTCTGAGCCGAATGCCAATTGTTAATGAATTGAGTTTTACTCAATTTCCTAGAGTCCTTAAAGAGGAAATGTGAGTTTGATCCTCACTTCTCTGAAATATGGAAAGCAATAACACACTATTCAAAATTTTTGGACTTG
The DNA here is from genome assembly GCF_047967505.1 of Dipteris shenzhenensis. NCBI lineage: Eukaryota > Viridiplantae > Streptophyta > Polypodiopsida > Gleicheniales > Dipteridaceae > Dipteris > Dipteris shenzhenensis. The sequence goes on along the minus strand of NC_141600.1, from coordinate 33,658,154 downwards.
TGTAAAGTCCAATTTGAGAAATGGACTAAAAAACAGTCAGAAAATTTTGAATATACTAGTAATGTTGTTTTTTGAACTAGATTTGCCAACTCAAAATAAAAGATTTGATGATTAAGTACTAAGAACATCAATGCATAACCAAATCTCTTACAAAGATGATCTACATAAACATCTTCATAACTTCACAAAAATCTCTTACAAAGTGGTCTACATAAACATCTTCATAACTTCTTGTGAATTGAGCTACTATCACCTAAGAACATCAATAGATGACCAATAATAGATGACCAATTCTCTTAGAAAGGTGGTGTAAATAAACACCTTTATGTATAAGTGGTGTGCACACACCTTTATGACCATTTCTTTTAGAAAGGTGGTGTACATAAACCCCTTAGAAAGGTGGTGTAGATAAATCCTTTTATGTGTAAGTGGTGTACATATACACCTCACTTGGTATTTCAAAACACCCTTAATTATAAAAATACATTTGACATAAAGTTTAAAATACACCATTAAGTATAAAATGGCCCTCATAAACAATCTTTATATACAATAATGAGAGTAAAGAAATCAAAAAAGTAGTAAACTTTTTATTAGATATTCGCTTTACATAAAAGTTCAAAACTTGTGATTACAAAGCCGTCAGCCATCATGTTACTCAGTACCAATGTCCTCAATGCCAGGCCCTTGACTACTAGGGTCCTGACTAATAGGCTGCTCTAAGACTGGAGTCTCAGTAGCAAGGTCCTCAGTAGTTTGCTCTTCAGTTCCAAGCACCTGACTAGTAGGCTGCTCTAGAGTCTCATGACCAAGTTCTTGGTGAGTAGGGACCTGGCGACTAGGTTCCTGACTAGTAGGCTGCTTTGGAGTCTGTAAGGTCATGGTTGAAGAACCATCTATGCCTCCTGGTAACTCCTCCTGATCATACTTTACCTCGTCCATACCTTCTTTGAGTAAGGCTTCCTTGCTTGATCCACTTGCCTGTCCTTCACCCAAGATCAAGGGTGCCTTCCTCACTTTTAATTTCAAGGGAAGTGCTTCCACCTCTTTAGCCTTACCTTTTCTTGTGACGTGCTGTACTACTGTAACTTCTTGCTGTCGCAAGCCTTCCCGTATGATGAGTGGAACCTCCTTGACTCTAGTTGACAATTGATCACCCTTATTCTTTGTGCGTATTTCTTCTTGCCGTAAGTCATCAGATGCAGAGCTTTCATCCTCATCATCACCTGAGCTAGAATCATCAGCCTCAGACTCACTACCCTCTTCTTTGACATTTTCCTCTTCAAAGAAGGTAATGCAACTGTAATATGTGTCAAAGAACTCAATTTGATGGGGGGTATCAATGACATTTACATTTCTACCTTGGCATAGCAATTTCTCATTAGAAAAACCCATTCGATACAATGCTACTTCCCACCCATCATTCAGTAAATTCTTTGTCATCTCTAGTATCACATCAGGATCCATCGGCTCTCTGTAATCCACCATTTTTGCATCAAGCTTAACCTTATTGTCCTCAAAGTAATGAAGCTCGAGAGTCCTTAAAGGAATTTGTATTAGATTGCCACCACCCCTGGATAAGAAGCACATCAAGAAAGGCTGCAAGACTTGAATGGCAGTGCCTTCCAAGATAGTCATATGATTACGTAGGACTATACCATGGTATACTTTTGAAAGTAAATACCCAAATGCAGATGTCAACTTCGCATACAAGGCACCCCTTTGTGATTCTATCACGAACAGGACCAACGTTGATCTTTTCTTATCTGCCATAAGACCTTCTACGATAAACCGCACAAGTTCAACTATCCATGACACTGCAAGGTCTTGCAATTCATCTATGAAAAATATGCATGGCTTCTCCCAAGCATGACCGCTCATTGTTATGAAATGCTCTGTATCAATGCCATTGATGTGTGCAAATTTTGTATCATTCTCTGACAGCAGGATATCATAGGAGAAGCTGAATGGAGAACCATCATCTAAACCACCAATTGCTCTACCTTGGGTAGTGGACCGCAAGGCCTTTTTCTTGATGTCCATATATTCTATCTCAACAACCTCTGGCATTCAGGATCGGCTTCATGCCAATAGTTGCAAGTATGCTCTTGTGATCCTCCACTGCAAGGCACCATCGTGGAGTGGACGTTGCCTTGCGAGTGCGAACAAGACTCAAAGTAATCTTGATCGCAACAACAAGATGAGAATACATGTATGCCTCCTAATCCGCCATGTACTCCTGGAACTCAATATAGCGACCACGCCTCTATATCCGTTGAAAATAATAGCCACCTACGATCATGCTATGAGCATTGAAGTGCATCCCATGCCCATCCACTATATCCTCATTCAGCACACTCTTCACCATAGAGCATTGCAACAAGTAATAATCCACACCCTCCTCATTGCCCTCTGAAGCAATGACCGCAAAGATATCACCAATATGCAACATATTTGTAAGTTGGTCATAATCTCTAGAGGAATTGAATCCCGCATCTTGATCATCATGTATCTCCTCCCAAGGCTGGAAGGGAGAAAGCACTCACCGTGCCCATGGATCGGCCCATGGTATCATGGAGCACCCTCCCCAATCATCATCAATGCATGCGGAGTAAAAACATGCAAACCGTCGAGAAAAGATCGTGGGGTGAGACTCACCTATGCTTCTGATGGAATGGAAATCAAGAGTGCCAGACAGTGAATGACAATCAAAAGGCCTAGACTCCCAATGTCCACGCACCAAAAATACCGATCAAGACTCCCAATGTCCATGCACCAAAAATACCGGCTCACCACCCTATCGTCACGTGACTGAAACGAGGAGATAGCACTAGTGGATAAGTGCTGGCTACACCACCGCACCACATCATGTGCATCCTTGAAGCGATCGGTACTGTGACGCAATTGGTATCAACGCAAAGCAAATCACGCTTCACGCAAGCACTTGCACCATCGTGCTCTCCCTTATCGTGCCCGCTCCATGTGATTGGAATGCCTGTCCCACGGTGCCATCTGCAGAACCAATAAAACTGTCTAGTAGATTTGAACTGACCACCACAGCCATCTGACCAAATCCAACATTGCTGCCATGTGACACCATGATCCCTCAAGAAACTATCATGCAAAGTGAAGCAATGCTGCACAAAATGGGCATCATGCAATCGATCATCACTAATGTAGAAGTGATACTCTCGCACAATGACGAGTGATTCCATGGTGCTATCAATGCCATCCACATGAGCCTGTGCATGACAATAGCTAATAACACTATATTAGAGAATTTGGGAAAATCCCAATTCCCACGAAATAAAATATAGTCACTTCAAAAGTAAAATTTGATGTTTTTTATTGAAACATTAGCTCCATTGAGGACCCAAGTTTCAATTATGTTGGGGGAGACTAAACCATGCACAATACTTTCCCAATTCCTAGAAACCCAAGCAAAAATCTTCCGTATGTTGCTATGGCAAAAGGCCTTAATAGATGTGAACATGGCTCCATGGCCAAAACATTTGTTGATTTGCTAGTGAAAGAAAGATGTTTGTTGTTTCGTATACATCGAAACCACAAACAAAAGCCAATTTATAGATGTTGCATTAGGAAGATTCATTGGAGTAAATTAAATTGGAGTATTGATATATGCAATAGGATTGTTATAGATCTTTGACATCCATCATATAAATGTGGTCTTCAAAAACAAAAATAAACTTGCAACAACTGTCAATTTTTATTTGGTATATTAGATGTATCAAATTAATGTCAAATGCATATGTTTCTATGTTGATAAATTGCAGTATTGACATATGCAATAGGATTATGGTAGAGCTTTGACATCCATCATATAAATGTGGTGTTCAAAAACACCGTTCCATCCCAATAGAGCTCATGAAACTCTCCATCACAATAGAGCTCATGAAACTCAGAGACATGGTCTTGATAAAAACCTTTTTTTAAATTTCTTTCTTGTACTAAATATAATCAAAACCATTGACACATAGCCAATTTTGCACCACATCGTTTAACATAATCATTAACAATTCTATACTAGTATTCATACTCACAAAGTAGCTCATCTCCGAAGGAGATATCCTTTATGGTTTGCACAGTAATGTAGCCATGGGCACTCAAATTTCCTTGTGACTTCTGAGCCCAAGGTGGTAGTTTAGGGATGTATACAAATATAACATTTGTTCTTTCTTTATAATACATTGAGCTATTTATATATCCAGCAATGTTTCCATACAATACATCTCCCACAATACATTTCACATCTGTCAATGGCTCAATGAATGGATCTTCAAACATTCCATAAGTCTTCATCCTTGGAAAAAACTTGAGGAGAGATCTCCAAGTATCATAATCATACTTTGGACCATTATATACCATCAAATCTTGTTTTTTCTTGATGCTCGTATGTACAAAAAGACCATATCCTGCCCCAGGTATTGTTGATTTCTTTACTTCATAATGGATGCCATTCATTTCGAACACATGCTCAATGGGTATGGGCAATTTATGTTTCCATAAGCCATTGGATGCAGGATCAAAATTTGTAATAAGATAGCTCTTCAACTTTTCAGGACAATCTGCAACACCTATCATATGTTTAAAATCAAAGAATCATTCTTTTAGTGGAGGAATACAAACTCACATCATAAAGCACATAGCATTTTTTGGACAAGGTACTAACTCAATGTCTATTAATTCTTTCACAAAACAAATTGAAACATAATGTTTTGCAAATCAGATCTAAATAAAGTTCAAATATAAATCAGAATGTAGGTACAAATGTTTTAGTTGAGCATTTGTGTTTGCAACTCTAATTAACAAGATCACTCACATTCCCTAAGGGTTGTCTATGCAATAAAATCGAATCAAGTTGGCTAAGAATGCCCTTGCAGCATCGGCAGTGATTCCCCTTTCCTTGCATCCAAGAACCATAGCAAAGCGTTTTGCCTCACTATCTTTCAATGGCCCCATTTTGGCAATTTTTCCTAGCATGCATTCTTCCTCTTCATTCAATGTAACATGATGAGCATGCACCATACTTCTTGTAGTAGGACAAGTCCCTCTCACTCTAGTTTTGGTTATAGGTGAAGTAATACCTTTCTCTGTGTCTTTTTTTGAACTACGAGTAGACATATGAGATTCGACATTCATCCTTTCGAGAACTTCTTTGTTTTTTTCTTTGAATTCAAGGATCACTGGTTGAAAATAATAGAACATATCATGCCCTTCGACAATCGGAGCTTGACCAAATCTGTTAGAAGAGATGGCACTACGCACATCTACTGCATCATCTAGCATCTGTAGGTATGGTAATAACTCATGAAGCAAAATAGAATCACCACAATCTATATCAAATTTTGTAGGGAAAATGCAATTTTCTGCTGGATTAACACAACCCGTGTAAGGCGAAACATCAATGAACACTGTTCTTGCTGGTTTGCATTCCTCTTTGAAACAACACCACACTCTCATTAATGGTTTAAACTCCGCTTCCACATTCATCCTATCTGGTCGAATGATTCTACTCTTTGTATGCTTGTGGCATGCCATCGCACCCCAAACCATGAAGAAATGTAACTTTCTGTTAACATGATGCTCCAAAGTGTCCAGCATGTGTTGCACCATGCCCTTTTCTCCTCCAGTGGACCAAATGCCAACATGGTAGTGATCGAGCAACCATTGTAGAAACTCTAAACACCCAGGACGGAGAACAAGCCAATGCTTCCCATTGTGCAAGCTCATATGTTTATTTGACTTCGAAAAACAATGCTCGAGCAATAACCCTTTCAAATCTATTATCACTGCTAGTCTTATTTTTGTTATCACCTCTTTTGACATTATTTCTGAGGGTGACATTATGTCTTCTCCTTTACCTTCTAAGATTTCTTCCTGCACCTTGGCTTCATACAATGACACTGCATCTTCTCCTTTACCTTCTAAGCTTGCATTCACATTTGTCAATGGAACATTAACTGCAGACATTGCATCCTCAACATTTTCAATCAACCATGTTGAGCTTGGAACTTGCATGCTAATGTTCAAATTAGGCACATAATGAATCATTGGATCAGGTGTCACATGTACATGCAATGCTTCTAGCGATGAGAAATTGAGATGGCCAATATCTGTTGATAAACAAGGAAATGAAATTCATAAGTAGAAACAAACTGAAGATTGAGATGGAAAACCAAATTGTCAAACTTTAGGTTGTGTGCTCTCAATGCAATTTGTTTGTGTGAAAGCATTCATGTTTTTCTTTTTCAAAACAAAATTGGAATACTAAAAAAAAGAAAGCATTCATGTTCATATGCTTAGTATACCCCCTAAAGTTGTTGAATCTATACCCTTTCAAGTTATTTTAATCCCCAAAACTACATATCCTTACAATGCCAAAAACCTTTGCGTAATAGATAGAGTGGAGTCCAACATTATCTAGCATTGCCCGAGTGTTCCCACTAAGAAAATATTTGGCCAAGCGGCCAAAACATATTTGAGCATTCATATGAAGTGAATAAGGATAGAAACAACAATTTACACTAATTCATTCATCACAATCAAGACTCAACACACTTTTTAACATTTATGAACTCATAAATAAATTTGGATGTGTATCACACTCCGAAGGTATTACAACATGCAAACACATCTTTTCATGAAATATAGAAAATTAAACATATTCAAGAATACATATGAATGTTTGAATTATGGCAATGAGATAGAAGAAATTTCCAAGAAATATTAAAAGATCTTTGGAACAAAATTAATACATCATATGGAGAATATAGCAAGATAACATATGGAAAACACGAACACCATATAAAAGGACAATTTCAAGGACCTGTTGCTTCCTCTTCTGTTTCCCAAAACTTTGAAGCGTGTTTTTGTAAATGCTCACGCTGCTCTTCATTGAACGGTTGAAGCTTTTGTCCTGGTATGGTATCAATTTCTTTATCCCCTCCACCTTCAATTGTATCATCTTCTTTTGGCACCCCCTCTATTGCCAATATTGGTTCTTGCAAGCCAGCCCATTGTCGAATTTCATGATTACTGTAAGCATACGTGCAACATATACTTTCAACCTTTGCCAACTCCTCATAAGTCTCAACAACTGAAACAACACGCCTCTTACAAGAAAGAGACTCTATTGCAGCAAGCCCCTCAGAGAACAAGTCCAATACATACTCATCTTCTCGACAGAAACCCATAATCATGTCTTTCATGATACTTGAACGTTTTCTTTTCAAGGACAATTCAATGTCAAATTCATCATCATCATCCTCATCATCATCATCCTCATCACCTGATTCTTCTGCACCACTTGATTTTTCATATTTTTCATCTGCAACATATATCGATGGCTTACATTGTGCATTGGTATAGCGCTCAATATCGTTGAAATGCTTTTCCTTGCTTACCAGTACACAGGCAATTAAGCCATCCATAGATCCAGTGACAAATATATCTGCAGTTTCAAAATTAAGGCAACCGAAGTGTATTTTATATTGTCCGCATGTCTTATTTAATGCATTCTTCAAACATGATACATGATCCATGGTCAAGAACACCACAAGAAGGAATTGCACTGGGGGAGAAGCGATTGTCATCAAGCTTTTCAACAAACACTCAAAGCGATCCTCATTCCAATTTCTACTTCTGCTTGGTCCATACATTACATCCAAAAAGGCAACCCCTATTGCCATTGGCTCTTGGTACACATTATGTATAAATTCCATTCCCTCCATGTTTGAACCGACTGTGTAGAACCTCCAAGGCCGGGTGGAATTCGGTCCATGACTTGCACCTTCACTTTGTCCCATAATCCACCTCAGATACCCCTTTGCAGCATCAGGCAATGGTGGAGTTTCCTTGCCCTGTTGAAGCTTCACTTTTAACCATGAGTCAGAGCAACCACGAATCCGATGATACAATTCTGGAGTAATTTTGAAATGTAATCTGCACTCATCCCAATTTTTTAACATTAAAGAAGGCCGTTCTGCGGATATAAACATATAAAGTTCTTCTTGTAGTGCAGCATCTCTCTTGATCTGCATAGCTCGTCCTTCAATATCAAGAATCATGGCATCAGTCTTTGTTTTAGCTATGACTACTCTACCTTCCTTAATGTCATTTTGAATTTGACCAAGTTGATCATCACTCAATCCACGCAAGCATCTAAACATTGAGACTGTGGGTTGCCTATGGCATTTTCCATCTTGTGAATATTTTCCTGCAATGTAATCCTCAAGGATGGAGATCCAACCATCATAAATGGCATCGCTTGTGATTATCATATGTACATCCTTCGTGGCAAAGCTATTGCCCAATGTTACCTTGCCAGTGTCAATGAAAGCCTGCAAAATATATGAATCCATTAGAATGCAATAATTACAAAAACTGACTTGTAAAAAATGATTCATAATAAAAAGCTATACTTACATCCCAATTCTCACGATCTGGATGTCCTTTTGCAAGCCCTTGTTGTGCTTTCTTGGGTCTGTTAAAGAGAATCCATTGTCCCCTCACCTGCTTAAGTATATCAATGTATGGAGATTGTCTCAAGATATTTTGAGACTCCAGGTTTGCCATCTTTGATATCTCCACACAAAAGCGTGCGGGACAATTCACTACAATCCTCGCCTGGCGGGTGCGGTAGTAGTTCTTTCTTTGGGCCGTGCTATTATCATCATTAGATGTGAATATTTTAGCAGCATATATTGAATGTTGTCCAAATAGTATCCAGTAGTGGCACTTGGTTAATTCCTTTTTATCTACCCTTTCCAGGGGCTGCTTTGTTTCAGGATTGAAAGGCATTAAATCCGCTACAGCAGCAGGAGGCCTAGAGTTATAACCGAAGTCTGCAGCAAGCTTCTCCACATGCTCTTTGTTCAACCCTCTATATACATAGCTTGGAGGAGCTTTTTGACATCTTGTAACTGGAATTGAAAATGTTGCATGCAACCCAAATGGGTAGTATTTTTCATATTCCACCAAGCCTGATGGTTTCTTTTGCCCTTTTTTTCCTATGACCTTTCCACTTGGCTCCAATTCACTACCACTGCTTCTTTCCACAACTGCTAGCATACCCTCTGGAGGTGTTCCTTCTTGTGGTACATCAACTATAGTTAGCTTTCCTTTCTTTGCCCCTTCTCCGCTACCACCTGGTGCTTGAACCATAGCCGATTTTCCTTTCTTTGTTCCTTCCCCACTATCTTCCCCACTCCTACGCTTCTTTAATGTTGCTGAAACTTTGCGATATGATTCAATGATTGTTGTCACTGTGTCAATTTCATTTCCATCAATTGATTGAACACTTATCCAGCCTCTTGAGTGCATGTTGTCATCTACATCAGACTTCATACGAGATGCTTCATAATCGCTGGGATCCAAGAGAAACTTCTTATTTTGATTTATAATGATCAACAATCCAATATCTCCCTCTTTTCCAACCACATCTTCAGTGATTTGATGTACCGATCCAACACAAGTGTATGCACTTTTATTAGGTAACAAAACAAATAAGTGAACTCGTGTCAACTGTGCTCCCTCAATACTATATATGTCAAAGTACCAAGGTATGCTTTTTTCTGCAAATCCACTTACAACTTTCTCAACCTTCTTCACATTTGTGTCTTTCCTGTAAAAAAACCCAAGCAATATACAAACTATCATCTTTATAATCTTTAATGTTAGACAAAACACATTATCGATAAACATATCTGAAATAGAATCTAGAATTGACACTAGACATAGTAGTAGATTTGGAAAGCACTAGATTCTAGGGAGATTTGGCCGCACTAGGGAGATTTGGCCGTGTGGCCAAATCTTATGGGCTTCTTTTAAAGCACTGGAAGGGGAGGTTTGGATGTGTGGCCAAATCATATGGGCTTCTTTCAAAGCACTAAAGTTTGGGGAGATTTGGCCTTGTGTCCAGATCTTGTGGGCTTCTTTCAAAGTACTAGGGTCTGGAGAGATTTGGCTGTGCAACCAAATCTTGCTAGGTTCTTTCAAATCAGTCAAATCTTTCTAGCTTCTTTTAAATCACTTGGGTTTAGGGAGATTTGGCTGTGCGGCCAAATCTTGCTAGCTTGTTTCTAATCAGGAGGGTCTATGGAGATTTGGTCGTGCGGCCAAATCTTTTCAAAGCACCAGGGTTTGGGGAGATTTGTGTGCTGTTAAATCTTGCAAGCTTCTTTCCAATCACAAGGATCCATGGAGATTTGGCCGTGCGGCCAATTCTTTTCAAAGCACCAGGTTTAGGGAGATTTGGCCGTGCGGCCAATTCTTTTCAAAGCACCAGGTTTAGGGAGATTTGGCCGTGCAGCCAAATCTTTTCAAAGCACCAGGTTTAGGGAGAGAGATTTGGCCGTGCGGCCAAATCTTGCTAGCTTCTTTCTAATCACGATGGTCTATGGAGATTTGGCCGTGCAGCCAAATCTTTTCAAAGCACCAAGGTTTGGTGAGATTTGTGTGTGGTCAAATCTTGCTAGCTTCTTTCTAATCATAAGGGTCTATGGAGATTTGGCTGTGTGGCCAATTCTTTTCAAAGCACAGGTTTAGGAAGATTTGGCCATGCAGCCAAATCTTTTCAAAGCGCCAGGTCTGGGGAGATTTGGCCGTGCAGCCAAATCTTTTCAAAGCACCAAGTTTTCAAAGCACTAAGGTTTGGGGAGATTTGGCTACGATGCGAAATCTTTCTAGCTTTTTATAAGTCACGAGGGTTTAGGGAGATTTGACTATGCGGCTAGCTTCTTTCTCATCACAAGGGTCTAGGGCACGGCCAAATCTTTTCAAAGCAGCAGGATTTGGGGAGATTTGGTTGTGATGCCAAATCTTTCTAGCTTCTTTTAAATCACCTAGGTCTAAGGAGATTTGGCCATGCGGCCAAATCTTGCTAGCTTCTTTCTAATCATGAGGGTCTAGGGAGATTTGGCCATGCAGCCAAATCTTGCTATCTTCTTTCTAATCACGAGTGTCGAGGAAGATTTGGTTGTGCGGCCAAATCTTTTCAAAGCACCAGGGTTTGGGGAGATTTGTGTGCGGTCAAATCTTGCTAGCTTCTTTCCAATCACAAGGATCCATGGAGATTTGGCCGTGCGGCCAATTCTTTTCAAAGCACCAGGTTTAGGGAGATTTGGCTACGATGCGAAATCTTTCTAGCTTTTTATAAGTCACGAGGGTTTAGGGAGATTTGACTATGCAGCTAGCTTCTTTCTCATCACAAGGGTCTAGGGAGATTTGGCCGTGCGGCCAAATCTTTTCAAAGCAGCAGGATTTGGGGAGATTTGGTTGTGATGCCAAATCTTTCTAGCTTCTTTTAAATCACCTAGGTCTAAGGAGATTTGGCCATGCGGCCAAATCTTGCTAGCTTCTTTCTAATCATGAGGGTCTAGGGAGATTTGGCCATGCGGCCAAATCTTGCTATCTTCTTTCTAATCACGAGTGTCGAGGAAGATTTGGTTGTGTGGCCAAATCTTTTCAAAGCAGCAAGGTTTAGGAAGATTTAGTTGTGATGCCAAATCTTTATAGCTTCTTTGAAATCACCAAGGTCTAGGGAGATTTGGCCGTACGGCCAAATCTTGTATGTTTTGAAAGAAGCCAGAAGATTTGGGTGCATGGCCAAATCTCCCCATTTAAAATTTAAAATTCAAATCTTAAGATTCGAATTTCAAATCTAAAGAATTCAAAATCTTAGATTCAAAATTTAAAATTCAAAATTCAAAATTCAAAATTCAAAATTCAAAATCTTAGATACAGAATTCAAATTTCAAATTTGAAGATCTGAAAGTCAAATCATATACTAAAGACCCTACTTTCAAATCACACTTCGAGATTCCTACTTTTACAAGAGTCTTTCTTTCAAATCGTGGTGTTCTGAAATGGAGAAAATGGAGAACATGCATGAATTAGGTACACTTTCGATTTCTTTCGTTTTCTTACTTGGATGATTGAGTAGCCATTGTTGTTTGTGAGCTTGTGCTGTTTGGATTTCGTCAAGATGAGATCTCATTTCGAAAGAGTGGCCTGCTGAGGGTTATGAAGAAGAAATAGATTTGTCCTTTGTGCCTACCCAAGGAACGTCGTCCAGCAAAGGAAACCTGTCACTGAAGGCAAGAGCAGGCCGAAACTTTTGACGCACTTCTTTCCTCCTCGACGCAGAGTTCCTTCCTCCCCTCCGCGCCACCGCTCGACGACGTCTTCTTTCTCCCCGGCACTCGACACTCATGCTCCTCTACCCTACGCTCGACCCCCCCCAACCCAAAAAGCATGTTTTGGGGGAAGGAGCAATCCACCCAAAAGCATGAAGAGCAACAAAAAAAAAAAAAAAAAAGACCTCTTTCTAATCCAACTATTGTGTGTGGAATCTATGGAGAGTTGAATTGGTAATGGAAGTTTAAAACCTACATAGTTAAGTACACATTGTTAGGAACAAACTGGGATGGGGAGCCTCCCGGGACCTCTCATTTTGACATAGTTTTGAACTTTTTTGCTTGCAATTAGCTAGACAAGGTGGAGGAGTGTTTTCCAAGAACTACCCCATCTAAGACGTTGCCCTAAAGCTCTCAAACCACCCTACGTACACATTGGAGATCTAGGAAGGGAGAGAACAAGGTGAGCCTAGCACTTGATCCCCCATGAAGACAAATTCAATTCCTTCTCATAGGTTTACTTTTTATGCTTGGTTTAAAAGGTTTGTTTAGCTTTGCCTTTTAAAGTTTTGGTTTTTTAATAGTTTTACATTTTCTAGTTTGCTTTTAAAGTAATAGTATGATTTTAAAGTGTGATAGCGTGAATCATGACGATTTTTTTGAAAGTAGGATCTCTAGATTTGAATTTCAAAATTTGAAACTTGACGCTTGAAATTTGAATTTTTTATTTTAAATTTTGAATTTTGAATTTTGAACTTTAAATTTTAAATTTTAAAATCTGGATTTTCAATTTTTAAATTTAACGTTTGAAGATTTGTCCATGTGGCCAAATCTTCCTAGTGATTTGAAAGAAGATTTGGCCATGTGGCCAAATCTTCCTAGTGATTTGAAAGAAGCTAGAAAAATTTGGTAGCACGGCAAAATCTTCCCAAACCCTAATGCTTTGAAAGATTTGGCCACATGGCCAAATCTCCCAGAACCTGGTGATTTGAAAGAAGCATGCAAGAGGAGGTTGCACGGCCAAAACTCTCCATCCCTAGTGCTTTGAAAGAAGCCTAGAAGATTTGGACACACGACCAAATCTCCCCAAGTTTGAAAGAATGCCACAAACAAATCTTCTCAGTGCTTTGAAAGAAGTCACCAAGGTCTCGAAGGATTTGGCCGTGCATCCAAATCTTGCTAGCTTCTTTGAAAGCACCAAGGTCTGAGCAGATTTGGCCGTGTGGCCAAATCTTATTGCTTCTTTCAAAGCACTACTGTCTTAGGAGATTTGGCCATGTGGCCAAATCTTGTTGGCTCCTTTCAAAGCACCAGGGTCTGGGGAGATTTGACCATGTCGCCAAATCTTGTGGGCTTCTTTCAAAGCACCAAGGTCTAAGTAGATTTGGATGTGTGGATGAATCTTGATGGCTTCTTGAAAGCACCAGCGTCTTGGGAGATTTGGTTGTGTGGACAAATCTTGCTATCTCCCTTTCAAAGCACCATGGTTTGTGAAGATTTGGCCATGTAGCCAAATTTTGCTGCCTACAATTCAAAGCACGAAGGTTTAGGAAGATTTGGTCTTGCAATGAAATCTTGTAAAGCATTTTCATCCTAAGTCACACCATCAGATATCAATATTGAACTATAACAAATGCTATGTAATATGCAGGTGCCACATTGAAAGTGGGGGTTAAAGTCAACTTGCTTGTCAGTGGAAAGATTGTTGCCATTGGGACAATATTCTCTACATCACATGATGACATGTGCCAAGGTGTGCCCTTGGGAGAAAACAATGTATCGGTGGCGATCGATATTTGTATGGATGAAAGTGCACTTCTTCCATTTCCTACAATGGATGCATTCTTAGTCTATGAGGCTTTGGGTAGTGTTGTTCGTTGGAAAGCACGATCAATGAGTTGTGTGGACAATGTCAATGGAGCTATTGTACCAATGAATGATATAACATCAGATACCATTGACGTTGAACCTCTATGTGAATATGATGAGTTTTCCATTCGAGAATCATGGAAGGACAAGAAAGTCTTAATATGGGATGAGCAGAAAACCAAGAGCATTGTAGAGGGTATTGTTTTGTATGTCTACCCATTTGAACCTATAAATTTTGAGATGCTTGGTGAAGGTAATCTAGGTGTGGGAATTGAAAAGTATCATAGTGATGTATCAGGCATCGATACCATCCACTTAATAAAATGGCCCATTGCACAAGTAACCTTTTTAGATGGAACTTCATTAAGAATTGATGACACCATGAATTCTTCAAGTGGTTCTGGGAAAAAGCACATGGAAGATGAGGACCCAATGGAAAAATCCACAAAAAAGAGGCGTTACTGCATGATAAAGAGAAAAGCTAAAAAACATGATATGCCATTAGCATCATCTAGACTCACAAGGGATGCAGTCATAAAAGTATCTATGATTGATTGTTGTAAACAAAATTGTTGTCAATTTGCCGATCGTCAAATGATATCCAAATTACGCATAGAGTATTGGGGCCAAAGTTTGGAGGCTCGCACCAATTATGTATATGACACTCTTGGGGTTGCTTGTCGAAAAGATGACAATGGGCAGTTCAAATATGTCTTTTCATTGAATGGTATTCAAGTTTGTTGTAGAGCATGGTATGAAATGCATGGTATTCCAAAAACAACATTTTATCGATACAGGGAGCAATTTGAAATTGGTATACGAAGGTGCATACATGGTAATAAAGGAATCGTGCGAAGAGGTTGGGACCACAGAGAACTGGGTAGAGCCATAATCCAAGATTTTGTGGATAACAATTCTGAGCGTATGCCACACAAAAGTAGAACACTTCAGGATGGATCAAGGGAAACACAGTTGGTGATACCGGATGTATACAAGCAGGTTGATATTCTCTATGAAGTTAACATGCAATTAAAGCATAGTTTGGGTTGTAAGGAGATGTCAACTTCCACATTCAACCGCATATGGAACTCTGAATTCAAGCATGTAACTTTGTCAAAAACAAGTGAATTCTCTAAGTGTGGTTTATGTAGTGCAATCAAGGCTCAGCTTGCAGCGACAAAATGCCAAAATGAACGTAATAAGTTGATGGAAGATAGAAGAAAACACATGTTACAACAAAAAAGTTGTAGAAATGTGTACTACACTTGGCGCAAATTTTCTGAAATGTATCCTCAGACATACTTATGCATTATCCATGATAAGATGGACCAAAAGAAGACAGCCATCCCTAGATTACGCAATCGTTCAAAGGACACAGACAAGTCCTTTCAGCTCCCAGTGGCTTTGACTGGCATGATAACACATGGACATGGTCAAGGACGTTATGGTCACTTTTCTTTATCCTTGTGGCCATCGGATCCTAACTTCACAATTGGTTCATTGGCTTTGTGTTTGAGAAATCTTGAAAGACTTGATAACCATGCACTTGGAGATTTGGTACATGATGGGATGCCAAGGTCTGACAACGCTCTGCTAAATGCACTAACCTCAAGAGAAGCATTGGATTCTCACTATGTTTCTAATGGCAAGCAACAACTTCATCTTGGAGCAGTGGGTGGAACATTCAAAGACCTTGGACTTGGAAGTTCCCATCAAGAAAATCCTTATAAGAAACTACCCGAACACCTATTGTTGCAGTTGGATAATTGTGGTTCTGAAAACAAGAATAGGTACTTGTTTGCATACCTATCATTACTTGTTGCTCGAGGGATTTTCAAGTCAATTCAATTGGGATTCTTGATGGTTGGGCATACACATGAGGATATTGATGCAATGTTTAGCAGGTTTTCAGAGAGGTTAAGAACTAGCCAAACATTAACATTTGCACATCTCATGGATACTTTTAGACAATGTGAGGAGTCTTCTCCAATGCCATTTTTGGTAACGGAAGTCCCTGATTTCAAGAGCTATGTTGATGGATGCCTATGCGATGGGAAAGATTCTTTAGTGGGACACTCAAAGCCTCTCCAATTTCGGTTCTTTATGCGAAATGAAGTTCCTATCATGCAATATAAAGTGCATCCACGATCATTAGATTGGCAACCAAGTGAAGGTGGCATTGAGTTGTGGAAGAGACATCCGGATGGTCATCCAATGCTACCAAGTGGAGAGCCACCTTATGTAACCATGTTCAAGTATGTGAAGGATCACTTAGATGTGATAGTTGGTATCAAGGAGTATGTACGCTTTTGGGAAAAATGGGCACACCTGCAAGGTCCAGATGCATCTTTCACAAAGTTTTACAAGCCAGTAGTGAAGTACTGGAAGAACATGATTGATGAGCTTGATAAACCAAACAATAGTGTAGAGGGCATGTACGAGAGATTTTGGCCAAAGACGCAACATATTGATTGTGTGCAAGTATTTGATAATGAAAACGATGAGTTTCAAGGAATTGAAGAGTTGAATGATCATTACTGTGGACCTCAAAGGAAAAAGCCAAAACAATCATTTGATCCAATGGTTGATGTACAAAAAGGACACTTTCTTTTGGTCCGACCAGCAGAAAAAATTTACCCAATTTGGCTAGGCATTGCTCAAACTGATGTACAGAAGGATAATAAATCTAAAAATTTCAAGAAGGTTTTCATACAATATTGGGCACCTATATGCAAAAGACACAATGCAGAAATTGAGGAGGTGTATGCAGATTGTTGGAACAAGATTTGGATGTGCAATAAAGGTGATCCTCCACGTTGGGAATCTGTTGATGCTATTGTATGGTCATGGGTTCCAAAATGTAACCTCTCAAAGAAGGTTTCCTCGAAGAGCAGCAACCTCCCCATCAAGGTGAAGATACCAACCATTGCACGCAAGCGAGCTTTATCTAATTTGGCTCATAGAACAGATTTCGACTCTGATGCTGACTCCACAATGGAGTGAAGGTACTTGAAAAGCATGACTTTTTTTTCCTTGCACAACAATAATTTATTTGAATACTAACAAATATTTGGAAGGTATGACATTGATCTTTTTTCTTTATCTTTTTTTTTGCAGACCATTGCTTTGTGGTTGCAAGTTTTGCACACTCGACAAAATATCAAGGACTAGTGTTGCATTCTTACTTTTTCTCCAACTAAACTAAAATGGTGTTTTTGAACACCACCTTTTTTTGAGAAGAGGCAAAAAATGCTTCGTTAAACTCAAACATATGATGTTTTTTTCTCGGCTAATGCAGAACAGGCACACTCTAAATTGTGAGTTTCATATACATGGCCAAATCCAGGGAGAAAGCCAATGGAGTGCACTCAATGCATTGTAATTGTAACCCCTCAAAAAATACCATGCATTGGTCGAAACCTCAACATTTGACATTTTATTTATGTTGATGCAAACCATGCACATTTGCAAGATTTGGATGGACTCCCAAATCTATGGGAAAAATCAATGAAAAACATTGAATGTTACATAATTACAACCCCTTAAAAGTTCCCAAATTATCAGGATTTTCCCAAATTCTCTAATATGGTGTTTAATGTGCACAAATATAGCAACCTGCAATATGGCATTGAAAAAAAGTATGACTATTGAAATAATTCAATGTAATGAGGCCATAAAAAAACTAGTAACTCAATCACACGTCACCTATTCGGACAAATAATAATCCAATTGGATCTCATGCTATGATGCAAAGGTATAATTCTCCACAAAGTCCACCACTGAGACAACCACCCCTATAGGATATGTCCTCAAACATGCATGGAACTGATGATCCTCCCACTCACAATGTGCGAGTGGCATATGTAGCAGTACAGCTTCCCTCGAAAACTGTCAACGAATACAACACGTGGTGTCTCCTTCCCCACAAGCTGCAACCTCCTCGACTGTGCACCACCATCTAATGTCAAGGTACTATACTCATACTGCTGCCAATGAACCATCTGCACGTCACAAGTATCTAGTGCAACTCGTGGCACTCTAGCAAAGTCACCACACAAAGTACACCTGCCTTCCACACAATCAAGGGAGTGGAATAAAGCATCACCATCTCGTGTACACAATATGGAATGAATGAAGTCATGAGGGCTAGTAGGAACCACTTCCCTATGACCATCAAGGGAACGGAATACGTCATACATCAATCCAAAATCCACATGGTAGCGACAACAGCATGTGTCACACTCCTGAGAGCATCGCACAAACTATGGCCTGCATCGCTCAAATGACCTCTGCCCAATCTTGAACTCCAAGTGCGCCTCTACAAACTGAGTGTACAACTCAGTCTGGGTACACTCCAAAAAACATGCACCATGCTCAATGTACACACCGCGTGACACCCTCTTCTGCAATGCCTTCTTGAACACCGGGGATGCTCTACAATGCTCCTCCCAAAACTGTATTATGAAGGACCTAGTGGAATCATCCAACAATCGATCGCTGCGAGGTGCACGACCACTTGAAGCCCAAAGAGCATCAGTCTCACTATCCTCTAGACTCTGCCTCCTAATCATGCCTGCTCACAATGTGCATGGTGCAATTTGAAGAAGACGTAAAGTGGTACGCACATGGCCTGTCATATGAGGTCTACTAATGGCAGCCACAATAGCACGACGTGCTACCAAGGCATCACTGGAGTTCCTATGCTTAATAGAAGCATAGGAACGTCAAACACTACTTAGAAGAGGGGGAAGAGGTAGAGGTGGAGGGCAAAATGTAGGTGGCTAGGGGAAGGGCGGAGGCTGGAGGTAGGGGAGCGGATGAGGATATGGAGGGGGGGACAATGGAGGTGGGGGTGGGGGTGGGGGTGGGGGTGGAGGTGGAGGTGGAGGTGGGATGTAGAGGTGGAGGTGGATTGGTGGTGGCAGCGCGAGCTCTAGCTCTAGAGGCTCTCTTGCGCTCACGAGCCTTCCCCTTGCACTCCTCGTCAATGAGATTTGGGGGGGGGTTCCTACATCTTTCACATCTACTAGCTCTACAGCTTTGAGAACCCATTCTCAATGAAAGTAGGATGGAAGGTGTGACAAAGTGATGGGGAGACAAGAATGACTAAGAATGGGTGAAATGAACCAAAACGTGGTGTCTTATAGAGAGCCTCAACTCATCCACTAGATTGCTCTTGATTATTATTGGTGGAGAAGGTGCTAAGATTGAAAATAATTGGCTACTAAAATTACGTTTGATTTTGTTTTGAAACTAATTTTTGTGGTCTACTCAAATAAGTTGATTTTAATCATATTATATATACATGGAATCCAATGTTAATTTTGAATATTTGCATCATTTGATTTTATTTCAGTTTAATATTCACATAACATATGTGCCTATCTTGATTAACATTTTTGTTAATGCAATTTGAGAATAACCTATGTGATAAACCATGATAATTTGATTATTTTGCCACTTCCAAATATCTCCAAATACATCGATCGTGGTCATACACCATGACAATTTGATTATTTTGCCACCTTTGGATACCTCCAAATACCTCGATCGTGGTCATAAACCATGACAATTTGATTTGTCATTTGATCATTTTGCCATTTCCAAATACCTCAATCATGGTCATAAACCTCGATCGAGGTATTCTATGCCTCATGCACATCGTGGTCATAAACCTCGATCGAGGTATTCATGGTCATAAACCTCGATCGAGGTATTCTATGCCTCACGCACATCGTGGTCATAAACCTCAATTGTGGTATTCTATGCCTTGTGCACATCGTGGTCATAAACCTCGATCATGGTATTCTAAGCCTCACGCACTTAAATCACATGCATGTATAACTTACCATGCATGTTGATGACGTGGCTCACCATCATCATGATGTGTATACATGTGGCTGATGTGGCACCATGCATGGTGATGATGTGGCCATATGGTGTGGAATATATGAGTCTCTTCCATGACGTGGAAATGTGATGTGGCATGATGAGTTGGCATTCATGAGGTGGTAGATTGACATGGCAAATTGAGGTGGAGGGATTGGTGATGTGGCAATGTTGACGAGGTATGCCAAGGTGGCAAGGTGTGATGACATGGCTCCAAGAGTTCCTATGATGTGGAATGATGAGGTGGCACATGTGGCTGATGTGGCAGCACGTGTGGCAATCTAAGGTGACATGGAAAGGAGTGATGTCACATCTCCTTGATGACATGGCACTATGGGGTCTAACAACATTGCATGGTTGCAAGGCAAAAATAGATGGCTCAGCCTTCCACATGGGCAACATGCACACTCCAAAGGCTTGCCACTAAGGTCAGTGATGCTCCTAGCCTACCTCACCAAGCCTAATACCAAGCCTACCTTGTGTTGGTATTAGGCTTGGGTGGTCCTTTTTCCCCCACAAAAGGGAGATTTCACTCTTGGAGGCCATATTGTATGTTTCCCTTACTCAAATTTAACCAAATTTTTTTCCTCTTATTCATCATGCAAAGGACTAAAAATATTGACATTTTTGAAATGTTTGGTCATGTTTGAGAATTACTAGATTTATTTTCAATATTCTTTGTTGATCCTCTAAGGAGTAAAAGTAAAAATTAAACTTCAATCTTCCTAAATCTAACCGTTGGATTTGGGATTTGATGATTGAACCACACACCCTTATGTGCCTACTAACCTTCCACCAAATTGGATTTGCTTAATTATTCAAAATACTAAAAAAAGGTGGTGTGCTACTAAAATGCATGTATTTTATGACTTTATTTATTATAAATAATTATTTGTAATTAAATAAATCATTCAAATAATTACCAAAAAATCATGTTAAGCTCTACATAATGTAAAGAGACCACCTACAAAGTTTCAATAACATTTAATCTAAAATGAGTGAGAAATTTAGAATTTTAAATGACACTCTATGTTCGTGACAAAGGTGTGACCGGCCTGGAACCATGCCGTGTGACACAAAGAAATTTTTAGTGTGTGCATCGAATTTTTGATCAGACTATACCATTGTGTGCACAATAGCATGTGTGATGTTGTGTCTGAAGACTTCAAAGACTAGATCCATAGGGAAGTAGGTGAGATTTGCATTTTTGTGTGCTAAAAAGCTTGTTTTTCCACCTCCTAAGGATTGGGGAGTGAACAAAAAGTGGACACCCTTAGCTTGCTACTTCGCTCCTAGTTGAACTCATTGAACTTGCATCTTTACCACATGAACTAGAAAGAATTTTAGATACACAAGAAAAAATAACGCAACATACTATATGGAAAGAATGTCTGGTTAAGTGGAAAGATAGATCTAAAGAGAGTTCAACATGGGAAAGGGTAAGCAGTCTCCAGAGGAGGTTTCCCAATTTTGTTTTTGAGGACGTAAACATTTCTTAAGGGGAAGGGAATGTTACATCAACTATAATACCATGTGACCATGGTATAAGGCGCGAAGCCAGAGGGCTTGGCAACACTTGCATTAATAGGGCCTAAAGGGCTTGGATCTAGGGCCACGCCTAGGTGTAGGCATTTATGAGGTGGTGCATAAGGAGTCCTAGAGAGGACTATAAAGAGAGGCGTCCCTTGTGGGACATGTGGCACTAAAGCTAGAGGCCAAGTAGCAAGTGTTGAGCAAGGGGGAGGATTCTAGAAGGAGAGCTCCACATGGAAAGTGGATGAGAAAAGGAACTAAAGGCAATTCACAAAAGGCATGGGTGGAGCTCACGGAATCCATGGTTGGGAGGTAATCAAAGAAGAATCCCTCTATGTCTAAGGACTTGTTACACTTGTGCCAACCTTCAATCTCTATATGGTCCCATGGGTAAGGAGAAAATTTATTTTAGAATAGGGGAAGTGTCCAAGGAGGTGAGTCATCTACTCTTAAATCATGAGATAAGATCTTGATTTATGTGAAAATGGGGCTACGGGTTGTCACCTTAGGTACTAGGCAAAGATGCCCTTCCACCTTATGCATGTGGGATGCAAAACAATAAAGACGGACTTGGCTATATAATGAGTGCATCAGAGCCAGAATGGGACCTCTCCGATTAGTACATACATTAATTTACACATTCATTTAGATATCTCCTCTCTTACATTTCTCTGTTATTAAGCTACGAAGGCTCTTATTTAAAAGTCCTTATTTTTGAATTTTATTATATATTAAATGCACCATTTTTATATGGGTCAACGTTTGCTTGGGTGTAGACAATAGCGAAACTATTTTCAGGCCCATTTTCGAACCGCGATGCGACTCACTCTTGGGTGAGATTCTAAATTTAGGATGGACCCACACCCTCACCGAAATTTTTTTTGACGTCATGATGATGCCACATTGGCATAATAATGAGATGCAATCTATCATTCTGAACACTACAAAGCTCGAATCATGGCAACTCTACCCTACTTCATGCAACATAGTCTATGGCCTGACTACATCATGCATCTCAGCACTGCTTCATGCAGCGCATTCTCTGGCTTCACAACGTGGCATCACACAGCCTTTTGTTACAACTTTACCACTTGTCACCAGGCAACGCGTCCATGTAGATTATGAAAATTCAAGGTTGGCTTGGAGAGACCACCGCCCTGGTTCTTGGCATAATAATGAGACAAAATCTATCATTCTAAACACCGCAGAGCTTGACACATGGCAACTCTGCCCTGCTTTGCGTAGCGTAGTCTCCGGCCTCACCACCTCTCATCTGTTAACATCCACAAGGTATAGTCGCAAAATGCATGGTAATCAGTGTTTAGAGGTGATTAGGCTTCATGGTTTACTTCAACGGTTGCAACCACGGAAGGAGTACAGTGCAAGCTTCATGGGGTTTGAGCTGCAAATAACTCAAGAAGTTATAGGCCTCAAGGGGTTCGAGCCGCAAAAAGCTCAAGATCAACCTCGCCACTCCAAGTTTTGAGTCTCGTATATAGGTTTTGAGCCTCAAATGGCTTAGGACGCACTATTTTGTGCTCTTTTATGGTTAACACAAGTGCTATTTCCGACACACAAGAGTGGAATAGTAGAGGAGAGATGGAAAGGATAGTAAAGATGCCATGGCACCCCTGAGATTGCTAAGGTGTGTATGATGTTGAAATTCACAAAAAATAACCAAGAATGAGGAATCAAGCCAAAAATTGAAGTTATTTTGAGTGTTGATAGTCACCCTTTAAGAAATCTTCTGTTTTGCATTCAAATGTTGTTTTTCTCTCTTGTTTTTTGCATTGAGTTAGTAGAATAGATAGTTTAGCATCCCCCCACTACAAAAAACCTTGAATAGAAACTCCAAAACTGTTAACAACCGTCAAAAATGAATCGGTGACACTGCGCATTCCTATCCCCACAGGTCATCACCATAGCACTATCCCCACGGCCGTCGCCATAGCACTATCCCACTGGTTTGTTGACCCATGGCCTTAGCCCTTATCCCCACAACCTAACTTTTGACCACCATCTAACCTGCTGCCCTAATTAATGCGTGTCAAAATGAGGTATCCCACCGGACTAACAGTCGTTGACCCATGGCCTTGAACACAAGTTCACAACTGTCGCCATAGTCATATCCCCACGCCCATCGCCATATTCATAACCCATCGATCAGTGCCTTAAGCTCATCACTGCAATCGTTGCCATATTGATATCCCCACCATGACTATGACCATACCATTATCTCGCCGACCTTATCATCCCTCTGCCCATTGTCTTAGCCTCAACCCCATGACCGTGGAGATACCACATGCATCCTATCCCACTTACATGTAGCACTACCCATCCTTATGACTGTTGCCTTAGCGCTATCCCTATGACCGTCACCATAGTCCTATCCCCACACCCGTTAGGATATCTCTGGGGTAGTCCAAAAAAATTACAGAAATAAAGTTTCAGCCAGAGTGTGTCCTTTTAGAGGTATTATACATGCACTTGCGATCTAGAAGAATTTTGTCCAAGGAGCCCGTGCCTGCTGAGGACAGTGCTTTGAGCTATGCTCAGCCCACCTTTTGCCTCAGTTGGGGATTAATCCAAACTAAAAGCTCTATTCCTAGCCCCCACTCCATAATAGGACCCAGACAGGAGGATCCATCTCGCTCCAACGAGACGGAGAGCTTGAACAAGGAGATGCAAGACCCCACGGGTCCAAGGGCTTTCGAAGCCCCCTTCACTAGTTTGGCTCCCCCCAACTCTCCTGCTCCTTCTATAGCATCCAGGTTAAGAGGTACAATCACCAACATGTTTGGACATTTAGGCTGAACATATTTGGCAGACATGGAGAACCCCTTCGCCAACATTTCTAGGGGAAGGGAAGGTCAGCAACAACCAGCTCCTGAACCGTAGAGAGGGACTGAAACCACCTTTGTGGACCCAGGGCCCATAGCTTTCGCAAGGCACCCTCAGTGGGAACGCATGGAGGATGAAGACCCATGGATGAGGGACTTCATGGGACAACACCCTAGCTGGGAAGATGCAAGAGTCTCCCAAGGAGGGGTGCCTTATGAACTACCAACCTTCCAAGTACCTCCGACCTTTGCCAGCTATGTGGCCCCAGACGCTCCACCCTATTGCCCCATGCAAGGAACCTCCATGCCAATGCCAATGACCCACCCCCTCCAAGAGTCTGACCATTCCCACCCGCATCTATTGCTCCAATGAATGGAGGCCTTGGTGCACCTGCCCCAATGCCGGTACCAGCAACTTAATGGATTCCACCACTTGGACTAACCACCCCTACATCCCGTTAGGCCCATAATGGTGCCACCTCCACAAACTACCCAAACGGTGCTATTAGATGAGGCCATGCACATCTTGGTGAATGTGCTAGGTGGGGCCACACCACCCCCGCTTGCACCAGCGTTTCCAGCAAGGATCACAGATCCCTCAAGTAGTCGACCCATGTAGCCATCTCCAAGTTGATGACCGAATTCTTTGGGGAAGGAGACCCAGTCTCCCATGTGGAGCAATTTGAGTAGATATGTGAAACCTTTGGAGCTCTCACAGATCTAGAAATGGCTAATGCGTTTGGTCTCAGTCTAGATGGCAAGGCAGGCCAATGTTATATGGCTCTCACCCCGAAAGAAAAGGTCAACTAGGAGACACTAAGAAAAGCCTTCATTGTAGGGTTCGCCCCCAGTGGACATAAATGGAGCCCGATTAATCAGTTATATGAGGTGAAGCAGAATGACAAGGAATTCCTTTGGGATTACATAGCTAGAACCAAGCACCTCAATTCCCACTGTGAACCATACGAGCAGATGAGCGACAAATGATTGAACATGCCCCGCTTCCTCATCGGATTGGTAGACCCGAAGCTGGATGACCACCTGATGGTTATGAATCCTACCTCCTTTGAACTATGCAGCAAGGTAGCTATCCATATGAGTGATAATATGATGGACAAGGTAACCTCCGATAAAACCCTGACCCCATGGTGGCATTATGATAGTCTGCACCAGCCTTAGCTTTGGCATCAGCATCATCAACATTAGTGTCGGCCTCGATTGCCCCTATAGTCCGACCTCCATCATACCCCTTATGCCCCCTTACAATACTCCTCCTTTTTGTCACCCCTGCAGAGGTCAAGTCTTCCAGTGTGGAGCTGACTAAGAAAGAGAACAACAAGCCCAAGGGCTTAGATATGCGTGAGCTAGCCTCGAATTTGCTAAATTAGCTGGGCCAACAGTGGAGGTCAGGGACCTCCAAGGAGGTGCCAAGCAACCCCCACTTGTTTCCATGGAGAGACAACGTCTAGTGCGGGATATGTAATAGCAACCATCCCTCCAATGAGTGTCCCCTCCTTAGGGCAAGGCCAGCATTCTACTACACACACTTGGGGGAACCATGATACCTCCCAATGCCAATTTCCAAGGTCCCTACCCCAACCTATGTATCAAGCGAGACCCCCATTAGCCCTGACGGACCCGCCTAGCCCTATAAACACACAAGGTTCCCCTTTGGCTAGCCCAGGCCAATACAGAGCACAACATGCTCCACTACCGTTGCCCATACTGGGTCCCCAGCCTCCCCCACCCCATATAACTCTTGTCAATCAAGTATTGGTAGAGGAAGTGCCCAATGATTGGGAGGAGATGGATCCGAACCACGGACCCCTCAACTACTACCCTTACGAGGAAGGAAGTGGTGCCCTAAGTCACTACCTCCTACAAGAGGATCAGCAAGTCCTAGTGTTCCAGCCCCTTGATTGCAAGGGCTATAGACATAAATTGTCACTCGAAGGCCCCAATCCAATGCTATACCTACCACACCCCGCACAGGGCAAGTGAGTGCCCCTACAAGGGTACTTCAAACCCTCCAGTGTCATGCTTCAAGTGTCAAGGGCCGCATTTCTTAAAGTACTACCCTTACAGGCATCTTACCATAGCTGGTCCCCCCACGACAGGCCCTACACCCCTATGTGCAAGGTGCAAAATTGAGCATTTATTCAAAGATTGTCCCTTGAGAAGATCAGTGACCCCAGTCACCCCGCCTAAGTGCACCAGCCTTAACTTGCTCAGTATTGAACAAGGCCACGTGGCCGCGATACCCTTAAAGGTGATCACAAGGATGCAAGCCAAAGCCATAGTTAGGGCAATGAAGAAACAAGGCAAGGGAGGATAAATGGCCCCTACCGCAAAGCTCTGAGGTTTCTCAACCCCCGCAAACCCAGTCCAAGAAAGCCATACGGATAGGTGATGGGTCCGACCAGGTGCTCATTCAAGACGATTCCGATGAGGAGATAGCCACCCTCACCACCGCCTCTACCTTTAGGATGTACTTCCACCCAAGGTGACCGGGTGTACCTACATGCTCAAATGTAAACAAGCCAGTGTAGGCCCAAGGCCTCACACCTCTGCCTCTATATAAAGAAACCTCAGTCCTAGAAAAACAATATGTAATAGAGGCTCAGAACTTGGTACGAGACTGCCAAGAAAAGTTTGAGCATAGACTCAAGGCAAGCAGAGTGTCAGATACCATCCACCCAACCCTCCTGACTAACCATCGAGGGGCAAAGGCACTCAGGGTGCTGGAAAGGGTAGAAGAAGAGGAACATTTCAGCTTTGGTAAGTCAGAGGCTCCAGATTTGATTCACTGAATGTTCCAAGAGGACCTAATATTGCAAAACCTACAGGAAGAAGGAGATCTTTATGGTTTTGGGGATCTGCTATTAGTAGGAAGGGAGACCTCACAGGAACTCTGCAATAGTGCCGGGTTGGCTGTCTTCCTCTTGACCGAGGTAAAAATGCCGATCGCCTCCTTGTTGAGAGGGAATCCCATCCTTTGGCGAGACCTATCCAACTGGATGAACAAATGATTCCTGCCTCTAAGACCTACTAGAGCCCTAAGGCCGATCAATCGCCAGAGGAGGGGCATAACTTACCCAAGATTCCCATCAATAATTTAGGCCAATACTTTGAAGGTGACGACATGAATGTGGCTATCCCCATAACCTATTAGCACCAAAAGGTTGATGCGATCCTGGATGGGGGACTGGGAGTGAGTGTCTATACCAAGGAATGCTGGTTGAAGTGTGAAAAACCTGCACTCGAGCAAACCCATCTAGTGGTGAAGTTAGCTAATGGAGTAATTGTAGGACCCTTGGGAGTCCTCACCACTATTAACATCAAAGTATTCGAGTTCATGTACCCCGTCAGGTTTGTAGTCATGGACTTTACCCAGCAGTCAGGATATGAATCCATCCTAGGCAGGCCCTTCTTGTGAATGTCTGGGCTCATACACGACTAGCATACTGATAACATCTATCTATGGCATGAGGAACAAATCATGCGGGTGGACTTGCACACTTGCAAGGCCCACCCATTGTTAGGACAATTCTTCGCTGCAGAATCTAACATAGCCATCCGGACAATGTCCCTGAAGTTGTTCCAACCATATGAGAGGGAAGAGGCCCCAGTCAAGTAGGTAAACTTGGCTCCGGAAGGTCAGGAACCCCAACCTATATTCATCGCCAATGATCTCTCCCCCAATGAGGAGAACGCTCTATTAGCTCTCCTACGAGACTACAAGGACTGTATGGCCTAGAAATACACATATATGAAAGGGGTGTCTGTTGAAGTTATGTAGCACATGATACCCATGCTTGATGATGTCAGGCCGGTACATCAACATCCCTACCCTATGAACCCCAAATACATGCTCATAGTGAGGGAGGAAATCCAAAAACTCATAGATGCGAGATTCATCTATGAGATAGAGCATACCGACTGGGTGACACGCATCGTGATAGTCCTAAAGAAGAACGGAAAGATTCGAGTATGTGTAGACTTAAAAAAATTTAACACCACCACCAGGTGTGACCACTACCCCTTGACATTCATGGAACATGTAGCCCGAAAGGAAGCCTATAGCTTCCTAGAAGGATTCTCAAGATCAACACAAAATAGCCTTTGCAGTCGAGTGGGGTGTGTATGCGACTAGAGTAATGATATTTGGGTTGACCAATGTGCCTACCACCTTCCAATGGTTGATGATCACTATCTTCAAGGAGTACTTGAGGGACTTCGTGGAAGTCTTCTTGGTCTTGGATGACATATGCGTGAGCTTGATGTGGGATGATCACCTGAAATACTTGAAACTAGTCCTAGGAAACGGTTGTACCGCATATCCCTAAACCCCCTTAAGTGCCAATTTTGGGTTAAACATGGTGTAATTCTTGGCCACATAATGTCCCAGAATGGTATTTCCACAGACCACAACCAAATCAAGCTCATCTTGGAATCACCACCCCCACCAACACCAAGGGAGTACAGTGATTTATTGGCCACACGGGCTATCATCAAAGGTTCATCTTGTTTTATGCAAACATAGCCCGCCCACTATACAAACTGTTAATATTCTTTGAGTGGACGAAGGAATGCCAAAAATCCTTAGAAACCCTCAAACTAGCCCTAGCCACCACACCAATATTGAGAGCCCTGAATCTGAAATCTAATATTCCATGTTCACATAGATGCCTCCAATTTTGCTATCGAGTGTGTATTAGCCCAACCAGGGGAGCAAAACTTGGACTACCCGATGTACTTTTCGAGTCGACAATTGAATGAGGCCGAGGTAAACTACACAACAACAGCAGAGAGGGAGGGTTTGGCCATGGTTTATGCAGTCAAGAAGTTCATGCATTACTTGTTGCCAACAAATTTGTCTTCTTTGTGGACCACCAAGCACTGCTATACTTGGTCAACAAGCCATGTATGATTGAACACATCACCAGGTGGATGCTAATCCTCTTGGATGTTCACTTCACAGTCATTGTGTGTAAAGGGAAGACCCATGTCCCAGCCGACCACCTCTCGAGGATCCCAAATGGTGAAGCTCCGATGAGAGTCAAAGATGACCTCCCCAATGGTTTCTCATCGACATCGAATGGGCTGTCGAGATCGGTCACTACCTAGCCAATGCTTACCCCTAGGCCAAGCTCTCAAGAAAGACAGAGCCCACAAACTCATCAAGGATGCAACATTGTATCAGCTAATTGAAGGCCAAATATACCGCATGGGCAAAGATGGCATCATGCACTGATGCGTGTGTGAGCACAAATACATTGAGGTGCTCAAAGAAGCCCGCTCTAGAATTGTGGGAGGGCATTTTTCTATTGATGTTATAACACATAAGGTGCTCTAGGCTGGCCTTTGGTGGCCAAATCTCTTCAGAGATGCAGTCAAATTTATCAAGCGGTGTGACCCCTGCCAGCTTGTCAAAATCCCACGTAAGGTGGGCATGATGCCCTTAACTGAAATATTAACTGATCAACCCTTTGAGAAATGGGGCATAGATTTTATTGGACCTATAAGCCCAGTAGTGAAAGGAACAAGGGCCAGATACATTATCTTGGCCACATATTACTTCACCAAGTGGACATAAGGGAGATCCACTGCGAAGACAAATGCAATATCCACTACTAAATACTTATATGAGCAAGTTATCATGCAGTTTGGATGTCCATTAGAGCTAGTCAGTGACTGAGGAACTCATTTCCTCAATGAAACTATAGCAATACTAACCAGTGAATTCATGATTATACACGTATGCACAGTCAGCACTAGGTGATTATGGTTAGTATGTCCATTCCATTTTTTCCATTCTTGCACACTGACCTCACAGTCCACCACGTGCCTCACCCATACACATCATGGTCACAACCACCCTTCATAACCCTGTCCTTATTCCCTCTCCCCTCTCTCACCCTCCTTCTACTCTTCCCTTTCACCACCCCAATCCTTTCCACTTTCCCCCTTCTTCCCTTTCCTTACTTTTCTCAGTCAAGTATCCCACCAGCCGTTTCCATTTTAGTATCTCACTAACCGTTGCCATTTTAGTATCCCACCAGTCATTGCCATTTTGGTATCTCCCCGACTGCTACCATTCTGCCATCCCACCGGTCATCACTCTCCACCCATCCCCACGATCCGTCGCCCTAGCAGTTATCCCGCCAACCGTCGCCATTTTGATATTCTATCGACTGTCGCCATCGCATTATCCCGCCAACCATTGCCATCTTGTTATCCTGCCAACCATTGCCATCCCGATATCCTATCGACCATCACCATCTCGTTATCCCACAGATTGTTGACATCTTGATATCCCGCCGACCATCGCCTTACACCATCCCCTTGACTATAGGGATAGTAAAATATATATAAAGGCACACTATCCCCCCGGGTCATTGCCATAGCAGCTACAACCAAAATTCTATCAAAATTTTGTTAAAAATCTCCTAGCCTTCAACCCTCTTCCAAATAGCAATTTAGCACTCATTCATGTCCTCAGCTGCCTCCTCTTCTACTAATTCCCTCATGACTCAGTTGCCATCCTTTTTCCCCATGGACCCTCAAAATGAGTTTTTTGAGTTTGAGTCTGAGCTTGGCCTCCACCCCCAACCCCCTATCCCACAGGACACCAGTCCCTCCGAATCACAGAGCATGCCCTTGACCATGATCTGTATGCCCTCCGACTTCCCAACTGAAGATTTGCAAGTGGAGGAAGATGTCTCTATGCAATAGGCTACCCAAGAGGTGCCTACAACAACATGCACGCCACCCTCAAGGACGTCAAGGAAGCGCACCTCGGCCTCCACAGAAGGGGAATACAAAATTGTGTGATCACAAACACACTCGCCGCTTGGAGAGGCCTGGCTCCAATAGCTCAACAAATGTGCCATCCACTCTCGCTATGCATACGAGGGTCATGACTACACCCTTCATTACCACACCGTAGTGGCACATTAAGCGCTTAAGAAGCTGACAGTTCAAGATGCACTCGCAGTGTGACAGGTCTGGGATCCATGGCAGACCGCCTTCCCTTTCACTTGGATATGAGGCTTTTGGGAGAATTTCTCTAAGCCTAGAACTCCAACACGAATGTTGGCATCCTTCACGATGCGACGAGCACTCCCTACTTCTACCACCTCAATGTGGATGGGGTGTGAGCCGCCTTCGGCCTACCAGTCATCGGCAATAAATACTCAGTAAAGAAGAAGATGCCCGAGGCCCTTAGTAAAATCTATCAGTACGATCACAAAAAGAGCAAGGAGTGCATATATTTCTCGTAATTCATCAAGCTAGAAATGGAAAAGCCAGTACGGGCCCAACAGTGGTTTACCCAAGTGAGGCACACTATCCACAACTAGCTCGGGGGGGTGCACACAGTGGTTTACTTATGAACTAAGTGATTTTTTTCTAAAGTTGAATTTAAAAACCCCTCCTATTATTGTAAACCTGTTAAAATTTTCCAAAAAGTTAAATTAAAATACCACTCCTTTTGAATGCAAATGGTACACTAAAATTTTATGAGGTGAACCCCCCGAGACCACCAGTCAATCATGCCAAACATCTTACTGAGGCTGGCAAAACCCCGGGTCACTAACTAGGTAGATTACTTTTGTAATTAGATGCGGGAAGACCTCAAGACACATGGTGAGGTCATCGGCCCAACCCAATGCTCTACATGCCCATTCTCTATCATATGTTGCAGCAGCAACCACCCACCAACAAGACAACCATAGGACCGGTACCAGTAGATCAAGAGGAGGTAGAGGTTGCCTCAGCACGAATAGAGCAGGCCACTCTAGCCAATCGCCCCACACAACCTAACCAAGGTCAGCTGCTTGCCTAATATGAGGATCGCCAGCTGCAAGCATGCTTACGCTGATACTACCGCCTTGACCACTTGGATCCCCAACCCAAGGTCAAAAGTGTACAGTAGGAGCCCATCACGGTCGATGATCTCCCGAGAGATGAGATGGTCATCATTGGCCTCCACCCATGAGATCAAGCTGTCCCGGCAACCCCCACTATGCCCCAGGTCTTGGCCTTAGCCACCACGACCCATCCATGGGAGACCACCTCCTTCATCACCGGCTCCTCCTCCTCTCCATGGGCAAGCCTCACAGAAGCCCTATAGTTTTGCAATGTGCCCCATTTTATAGAAGTTTAGCTAGCTTTGCATGTATATAGAGAACAAGACAGTCTGCATAAAATGAAGAGAATACAAAAGATGAAACAGAGAATTCTTCTTCAATGATCAACACGTAGACTCTTCTATTGCAAGCATCTAATCAACACCCTGTGAATCGACAATCCTTCTAAATAGATACTTGGTCATGCATGTCTCCTCAGGTCGACCAACCTTGTTGGAGCTCACAATCATGCCCACTATCTTCTCTATATCCTAGCCTATATCCACCTCTAGAGTCGACTCTCATCAGACAGTCAATAGGTCGGTATGGCGCTCCAAGAACATGAATGAAGATGTGTATTCGTAGAAGCCATAACTCTCAAAGACCTCCAAGAGCCAGGACCACGTTCTCTAAGAACTATGACTCTGCCACGTACTTCTGCATGCAAAGATAGCCAATCATGCAAGCTAGTTACATGGGCCAATCCCATGCCTTTTTTCCACCTCCCAGCCAATCCTATGATACTAGTAGAACCTCAGAGCAATAGACACCTCCCCATGAGGATGAGCTATCAAGCTCCAAGCCAACATACCCCCCCTCAACCAAAATGAGGAGATAATAGAAAAATACTCGTCAGCTCACAAACAGCTTAATCAAAAAAACTTCCATGGAGATATCAATGCTCACAAAGAGCTCATCACCTCACAAAGAGTACCATGTATGAACTGCCAATGCTCACAAAGAGCTTCAAATCAAAACATACTATGACCAAATCAAAAAATACAAACTCATACTGAGACACAGAGAATCGATTCGTTCACAAAGAACATACTTCTGCTAGAAGTCCCAATCTTTGTCCTTAAGAACATCTGGCTCAACCATCATACCGAATTCTTCTTTGCCACCTTCATTCATAGCTAACACTTTTTCTTTGTCCTTACCTTTCAGTATCTCATCACGCTGTTTGGTATAGCAGAATCTTTCGATAATCCCATCTTTACCACATAATGACATTTCTATCCTTTCATACATCTCGCGTAGATCTTTTCTTATCAGTTACTACATATACTCTTGGATCATAAAGAGATGCACTATTACGCTTCTCCTCACTGAGAAACATTCCAACAAAGTCAAAAAAATCCATTTCCTCATCCAGGCGCAATATACATACCACTTCTCCATGTTGATCGACTGGTTTTGAGCAGTATCACCTTCTTGTTTTCATCTTCAACTTTTGCTTCCAGCTCATTTAATTGCCTTAGCAATGCTTGCATCCTATTCAAAAATACTCCGAGTGCTTATCTTCTTGCATGCATAGATCAAATGTTCCTACTTGAGATTAGCTTTGGAATGTTTCATGCATACTCCAAACAATATCTCTAGCATCTGCTAGTTTTCTGATGCCGTGACCTTCATATCAAGATGGTGGAAGAACTCAGTTGTGAGAACTCATCCCATATAGCCTATAGGCTTCTCATTCTTTATGTCTTATGCATTCTTCTCTGCTTCTGACGCATTACCCTTGGGTTTCTTCTCTGCTTCCGATGCATTACCCTTGGGTTTCTTCTTTGTATTGGCTACAATTCCCCACAATCCTTTTTGCATGAATAGTAATCGTGTAGCAAGTTGCCAGGATACGAAATTCTTGCCATTGAAAATCACAAGCACTCCTCCGTTCTTGTCCTTCTTTGTTGTATCCATCACCAAGACCTATGAGGATTCAATAAAACATGAAAACATGCTTAGCATGCACATCCAAAGACGTTTCTACCTTCCTAGGACCTCTAGTTCTCGACTTTCTGAGATTCTAAGGAACAATGATGATTGGGTTATCAATATGGATAGACCTCCTCGACATATGAGAGAACTTTTCCTTTAATCCTCACACACACCTCGGCTCTCAGGACCTAGATGCCACTCTGATACCACTGATAGAAGTCTAGCAAGCTTTGCATGTAAATAGGGAACAAGAGAGTCTGCATAAAATGAAGGGATTACAAAAGATGACAACAGAGAGTTCTTCTTCAATCATCAACCCATAGAATCTTCTATTACAAGCATCTAATCAACCACCTATGAATCGACAATCCTTATGAATAGATACTTGGCCATGCACGTCTCCTCAGGTCAACCAACCTTGTTGGAGCTCACAATCATGGCCAATATCTTTTCTATATCCTAGACTATATCTACCTTTAGAGTCTACTCTCATTAGCAAGTCGGTATGGAGCTCCAAGAACCCGAATGAAGATGCGTATTCATAGAAGCTAGAACCCTCAAGAACCTCCAAGAGCCATGACCACGTGCTCTAAGAACTGCGACTCTACCACGTACTTATGCATGCAAAGACAGCCAATCATGCAAGCTGATTGCATGGGCCAATCCCATGCCTTTATTTTCACCTCCAAGCCAATCTCATGATACGAATAGAACCTTAGAGCAATAGAAGCCTCCCCATGAGGACGAGCTATCAAGATCCAAGCCAACACCATTATCGGGCACCAAGTGGTTATAGCCACATGACAAGTAGCTCTCCTGCATCGACAAATGGAGCAGCATTTATTTGAGGCAATGGCCCAACTCCCACAATTGGCATGAACAATTCTACAGAGATGGTAGGAACATGCCTCTCAACTCTCCTAGACTCTCCTCTAGGCACAGCTCTCCGCACGAGACAGCCACACCTTAATGGTTGCTGGCCAAGCCACAGGCCTCAATCAAGCAGAGGAGTACCACAACAAAGTAGAGGAGCTTGAGCTATCAGTCACCATGCTTAAGGATGAGATCGCCGCCGCAAGCAAATCCTTGGTCCAAACACTCATGGACCAGGTCGACAAACCAGAGTCCCACCTCTGAACTGTGAAGAGAGTGGGAGAGAAGGAAGGAGTCTCACTTGCGGCTTTCTCACATACACAATGGGGGAATACACACACAGGTGGAGGCTGAAAATAGTTTTCCTCTTCTTAGTTGTGAAAGCCAAAAGAACGCTAAGTACAAAAGGAATAGATGAACTGTATATGTGCGTCTCAAACCAAACTCAACTAACTAAGGTGGCATACTAACTGAGCCACTAACTAGAGTACATAAAGATATCTGTCATCCAACTATTATTCATGGGCGGTGTACCAACCGCATCTGCAGCTAACAAGTCGGTGACATAAATGCACAACGGTCACCCTAGCATATCATGAGTGGAGCTCGATATCTCAACACTCTCCCTCGAGCTCAATCTCAATTCTTGCACACCAAGTAGGTCTCTGAACTTGTGCAGCTTCTCTGC
The DNA here is from genome assembly GCF_047967505.1 of Dipteris shenzhenensis. Classification (NCBI taxonomy): domain Eukaryota; kingdom Viridiplantae; phylum Streptophyta; class Polypodiopsida; order Gleicheniales; family Dipteridaceae; genus Dipteris; species Dipteris shenzhenensis. Next base: position 33,622,459 of record NC_141600.1, on the reverse strand, counting down.
GCCCAATGCCTTCATGAATATGTCAGCTACCTGATCCTCTATGCTAACATAAACTAGATCAATAAAACCTACTAGAACCTTCTCCCGCACATAGTGATAATGCACCTCAATGTGCTTTGTTCTAGCATGATAGACTGGGTTATTTGCCATGTGTATAGTGCTCATGTTGTCACAATAAATGACAACTGGCCCATCTGTAGAGTGATGCATATCATAAAGTAGCTTATGCAACCAAGCTACCTCACATGCAGCCATGGCTGCACCACTGTACTCAGCCTCTGTGCTCGACAAGGCAACTGTAGGTTGTTTCTTGCTGCTCCAAGTGACTGCAGCACTCCCAAAAGAGAACATATATCCACTGGTAGATCATCTATCAGAAATACTACTAGCCCAATCAGCATCAGTGTATCCATGCAATTTTATCTGAACCCCAGTCTCAGAATAGTCCATACTACAATGTGGACTTCACATACCTTAGTATGCATCTAGCCGCATCCAAATGTGGTTTCCTTGGAGCCTGCATAAATTGACTTACCAAACCAACAACATAGCTCAAATCTGGCCTAGTAATAGTCATAAAAATCAGACTTTTTACTATGCATCTGTACATAGTAGGGTCTTCCAAAAGCTCACCTGAATCTGCACTCAGCTTCACATTCTGCTCCAAAGGAACTGAAATAGGCTTACAACCTATCATCCCATATTTGGACAGCATGTCCAATCCATACTGCCTCTACAAGAGCCATATCCCACTTGTGGATCTAATCACCTCAATGCCCAAGAAGTAACGCAACTCTCCCAAATCCTTCATCTCAAACTTCTACTTCAATAGCATTTTCACATGAAGGATATCTTCATCACTATCACCTGTGATTGATCAAATCATCAACATAAATGACAAGTAGCATAATATCTTTCTCTGTTTTTCTCACATAAAGTGAGAAATCTACCTTGGAAATCTGAAAACCAATAATGACAATATACTGTCCTATCTTGTCAAACCATGCTCTGGGTGCTTGCTTCAAGCCATACAAGGCTTTCTTCAACCTGCAAACAAACTCAAGATGAACAGCATGAACATAACCTGGTGGCTGCTCCATATAGACCTCTTCTTGCAAATCACCATGCAAGAAAGCATTCTTTACATCAATCTGATGTAAAGACCATCCCTTTGATGCAGCCATAGCAATGACTGCTCTTACGGTTGCCATCCTTGCAACTAGACTAAATGTTTCTTTATAATCAATGCCATATGTCTGTTCATACCCTTGACAACTAATCTTGCCTTGTATCTATTCACAGAACCATCTGCATTGTGCTTCACCTTACAAACCCACTTGCAGCCAATTGCATTCTTGTCTTTAGGTAAAGGCACCAATTCCCATGTAGCATTTGCTTCCAAGGCATCCATTTCTTCATCCATGGCTTTCTCCCATTTTTCTTTTCCCATGGCTTGCTCAAAAGAAGTGGGTTCTGGTTCCTGTATCACTTTGACCATATAGGCATAGTGAATGGCTGTAAATCCATCATATTTTAGCTTATCCATAGGATACCTAGCTCTAGTAGACCTGTGCAAAATAGGCTCACTACCAGGTGCTCTGAAAACATCCCTGGTCTTCCTTACTCCAGATGTAACAATAGAAGGAATACCCAACTCATCATCAAGGCTCTGTTCTAAGCCACTGGATTCACCATCCACATAAGAGTGACCTGCATTCACATCAACCATGGGCTGATCTGCTTTCTCTTTTCCTTTTTGTGATACTTGCATACCACTATCTGCATTGCATTGAGGAGATCCTCCTGATCTCAATCTGCCTATCCATGGTGAAGTATGTGAACCACTGCTAGAGGATACTATAGGTCCACTAATATTTTGTGATTGCTGCTGCGAATTCTGTGCAGCATTATCATTTTGTGCATCTACATCATCAATCACATTTACTAGTTTATACCAGCTGCTCATCTCATCAAAAACATCTTTGCTCACTATAAACTTACGAGTAGAAGGGTTATAGCATCTATACCCTTTCTGCTACAGAGAATAACCAATAAAGATGCACTTCTTAGCTTTTGGATCCAACTTGGATCTCAACTCATCTGGCACATGAACATAGGCAATACAACCAAAAACTTTCAAATGAGAAATATATGGTTTCCTGCCAGTATACCTCTCCTCTAGCATCATGCCATGTATTGCTGAAGTGGGAGTCCTGTTCATTATGTAGACTGCTGTAGCAACTGCTTCAACCCAATAATAATCTGGCAGGTCTTTTTCGTTGAGCATGGCATGAGATACCTCTCCAATATGCCTGTTTTTCCTATCTGCAAGTCCATTTTGTTGTGGGGTATGACTGCATGAATATTGCTGCTTTATGTCATGCTCCTGCAGGAAACTTGCAAACTCATTTGAGAGGTACTCTCCCCCTCCATCTGACCTTAGGCATTTTATTTGTAGGCCTATTTCTTTTTCAACCATAGATTTAAAAGCTTTGAAATGCCCAAACACTTCACTTTTCTTTTTTATAAAATACACCCAAACTTTTATGTTGTAGTCATCAATAAAAGTGACAAAATAATGACAACCTCCAATAGATGCAGCTTTAGTGGTTCACACATCAGAGTGGATTAATTCTAATGGCCTCTTACTCTCTTGAACATGTCTAGGAAATGGTTTCCTTGCCTGTTTTCCAAATTGATAGGCATCACATACCTTATGCATTTCTACAACCTTGAACTTAGGCAATCCTGCAACAATATTTTGGGCCTGCATTAATTTAAGTCGATGTACATTAACATGACCAATGCGTTTATGCCAGATATAAATATCTGCAACTACACCGGTCCCAGGTGCAAACATTACTCCACTCAATTTAGGCATGTCTGCATCCAACGTAAACATCCTGCCCTTCTTCTTCCCTTTTGCTATCACGCGACCTTTATTTTTCATATCCTCAACAAAGCATCCATGAGGATTAAATTTGACCTGCAAGCCCTGCTCAACCATTTGACCAATAGAAACTAGGTTCTTGGTGATATTCGGGATATGAAATACATCAGACAGGTATTTCTTTTTCCCATCCTACATAGACAGAGGAATTTTACCAATCTACACAATAGGATGTGCAATATCATCACCAGTCTCCACAAATCCTAGTCTTTCCATTTTTCTTGCATCCTGCATTGATTCTACATGACCTGTCATGTGGTTTGATGCACCTGAGTCAACATAGCACACATCATTGCTTTCTTCTGCACTTGTCACAGAATTGGTCATGTGCTGCACCATAAACAGATGCTCATTTCTGTCATCACCCTATCTACTAAAGGATGCATAATTTCCTTGCTGCAATTTTCCAGTCATGATGTCATTCTGCTTTTTATAGCAGTCTTTAACCATATGACCCATTGTACCATAGTAGTAGCATTCAACATTGCTGATTGCATTTTGGCCCCTCTGCCATCCACCACGACCTCTTTGGCTCCCCCTGCCTCTAAAGTTACCATGTCCTCCTCCATAGGACTGGTTTTCTTGAATTTGCTGCATATTCTGATTTCTGCCATGGCCTCCAGATTGGCCTGCTCTACCTCTGCCTCTACCTCTTCCAGCATTTGAGTAGAAGACAGTTTCTTTTGAAATTCCTCCTGAAGAAGATGCACCACTATTTCTCTGCTCTTCAGAAATTAGAAGAGCAATGAACTCCCCAAAATCAGGAAAATTCTCACGGACGGCAATGGATGTCCGAAACTGTGCATAATCCTTTCCTAGACCATTCAAGGTCATAGAAACTAAATCATCATCTTCCACTAGCGACCCAATGGAAGCAAGTGCATCCGCAAAATTTTCACCTTCATGTGGTAGTCATTGATGCTCATATTTTCTCTCTGCACATTATGCAACTCCTGCTTAAGCTACATTTTCTTGGCTTGTGTATTTGTGCTATATATTTTTGTCAAAGTATCCCGCGCCTCCTTTGGCGTGCTTGCATCCTAAATATGCACAATCATAGAATATGAAATATTGATATATAGCCAGTACATAACTTTTCTGGCTCTCTCATGCCAGCCTTAAAATGCCTGCAACTCCTGTTGATTGGGAACATTAGGAATAACTGGTTCTTGTTCTACTCCAATAATGAACTCCCAATAGCCTTTTCCCTTAAGGAAATTCGTCATTCTAAACTTCCACACTTGGAAGTTGTTCTTGTCAAGCTTTTCAATGACAATCTATGAAAGAGCATCAAACACCATTACAGAAGACTGCAAAAAACACAACTTCTGCCTCACAAGGGCAAATCTGCAAAACTAACGAAAGTGGTATTTGACCACACAGTCACTTCCTAGTGACGATTTTGCATCAATAGGCAATAAGAATGATTATGTCACTCCCAATATCTCTGCACACAGGCATACGATGTAATTTCTACGATAACTTTTCACTGATCTGCAGAATAGTGGTCGCACACAGCAAAAACACAGCACTTTTTTGAGTGCCTACGAAAAACTTTCACCACCAAAATGAGCCCCAAAATGGCCTCAAAAACGGGCCATGAAATGGCCTTGCAGCATATACTGCCCTCTCACCACATTACGAAGGGTGTCCCAATCTGAGACAGTGCACTCTTGCACTTTCCAACTATGCTACCTATAGAGATTTGCTCCCAAACTCAAAAAAGGAAAGCAACACTGATCCTCTTACCAGGACACCACGAACTTGGTTTGCTTTCTTGAGCTCCTTACCACGAACTGGTCTCCGATACCATTTGAAGAGAGTGGGAGAGAAGGAAGGAGTCTCACTTGCGGCTTTCTCACATACACAATGGGGGAATACACACACAGGTGGAGGCTGAAAATAGTTTTCCTCTTCTTAGTTGTGAAATCCAAAAGAACTCTAAGTATAAAGAATAGATGAACTCTATATGTGGGTGTCAAACCAAACTCAGCTAACTAAGGTGGCATACTAACTGAGCCAGTAACTAGAGTACATAAAGATAGCTGTCATCCAGCTATTATTCATGGGCAGTGTACCAACCACATCTGCAGCTAACAAGTCGGTGACATAAATGCACAATGGTCACCCTAGCATATCATGAGTGGAGCTCAATATCTCAACATGAATTGCAAATGAACAACGGGTGCAAGTAGAGGCACAGCAAGCAAGGACTCAGGAGGGATACGATCGCCAAATCCAGACCTTGTAGGATCTCTTGGCACAAGAACGACACGTTGATTGTGTCATTGCAAGAATAGAACAAGCAGTTGCATACCCTCGGCCACCCAGAGGACTCCAAGTTAGAAGACCATAAGCAAAAAGAATTTCATATGTATAGGGAGGTCTCCGCACAGTTATCCACTTACACACTTGCCCTGTGCACTGTTTCCCAAACATTCCAAATGCACTCCGTGCACAAAATCTCATCTTCCACCTCGACCTCACTGCTCCACTCCCTCCTAATGCCCTCCAAACCATCCTCTGCCATGATCTCAATCATTGTCGCCCCATTCTCGCCATGTCTTATTTCCCGTTAGACCTTCAACAATCTAGTCTCTCTCTCCTTCGTCCCTCTGACCTCCAAACCTTAATGGTCGCCGGTCGTCACCCAAGGCCTAAGGCAAACGGCCCTTAATCAAGCAGAGGAGTACCACAACAAAGCAGAGGAGCTTGAGCTATCATTTGCCAAGCTCAAGGATGAGCTTACCACCACAAGCAAATCCATGGTCCAAACACTCATGGACCAGGCCGACAAAGCATAGTCCTACCTCTGAACTGCAAATGAACAACAGGTGCAAGGAGAGGCACAGCAAGTAAGGACTCAGGAGGGCTATTACTGCCAGATTCAGACCTTGCAGGATCTCTTGAGTGGCTACGTACCCTTGGCCACCTAGAGGACTCCGAGCAAGCAGCAAGAATTTCATATGTACAGGGAGGTCTCCACATAGTTAGCCACTTACACACTCGCCCTACGCACTGTCCCCCAAACATTCCAAATGCACTTCGACACACTCCATGCATAGAATCTCATCTTTCACCTTGACCTCACTACTCCACTCCCTCCTAACGCCCTCTAAACCATCCTCCGCCGTAGTCTCAATCATTGTTGCCCCATTCTCACCATGTCTTATTTCTCGTTAGACCTTCAGCCATCTAGTCTCTCTCTCCTTTACCCCTCTGACCTCCAAACCCTCGTCGCCCATCCAATTTTTCTTAACTTCTAGGCATGGTGCCATGTCATCATGGAGTCCACAAATTATCCTCTAGACAATGATGTGATGCAATTATCCAAGCCTGAGGATCCCAACCTGTGGGTCTGCACTTCAGTATGCAAGTTGACATCAATTGGATATAGACCTATGACCGAGCCTCTACCATACAAACGCAAGGGCATCCTCGAAACCATAGATGCAGGTGAGAAGATAGGGACATGAATTGCAGCCTATGATTCCAAGGTGCCAGGGACTATAGTCCCCTTAAATATGATTAATGTTTTGAGGGAACTTGAGGCTAGAAAGAGGATATGAAAGGTCAAGACCAACCTCCATTGGTTGAGATATGCAAGTGCTATTATGGCACACCAAAAATTCTCTTCTAATTTGGGAGATAGAGTAGATAGAATTAAGGTCGCCCAAGGATCCCTTAAGGCAAAAGAAACCCCTTTATCCATGGCTAAGGACTTCATGGCTTACCAATCCACTGCCTACCATCCCCTCGACATAATAATACTCTACAACCAGGTGCTACAAGCTCTCCAAGACTCACTTGAGTCCTTGGTTAGAAATTTTGCAACAATCCACATAGTATACCCTGAGGAAGTTGCCAAGGAGGAGGGTCAAGAAGCCATCACAGTATTGAATTCTTCCACCCCACCTACCGAGCTTCCATAACCATGTCGAGAGTTGTGGTGCCATGAGCACTTGTAGAGCAAAGGTATGAGTAAAGGGAAAGCTGCCACATGGCATGGAGGAGATATCCCACATGTGAGCAAGCAAATGGATGTAAGTACCCTCACCTATAAAAGGGAGGTTCATTTGAAGTAATATCAATCAAGCACTTTGCACTATCTCAAGATTCTCTTTATGAGTCCAAGCTTATCTATCTTTGGAACCTAATTGACTTGAGGCACATGTCATGAGCACTCTCTTCATCATGTCTCCACATAGGTTTCATCCACCTTAGAGTGCTCCATAGATCCTGAGGCACACATGTTTTGTCATGGTATCAGAGCATAGGTTTAGCTCTCCTAGTTTAGCTCATTAGTAGTTCACTAGGATTGCTCCCATTCCTAGATTAGTTGTAGACATGCCTTAGGAACTCATGAGTTCTCCTAGGTTTGTTTTAGTTTTAGATTGAGAACAACTTTTCGTCCCTAGAGAGAGAAAATTTCCATCCATTGATTCCTTCCATTGCATTGAGGAAATTCCATCATTGAGAAAGTTAGAGAGATCCATTGTGAGGGATTCAATTCTCCAAGGAGAGAAATATGAAGAGTGCAAAGTAGTTCTGTGTTTTTTGAGAGAGAGAGAGATTCAGTCTAAGAAAGAAAGAGAGATATGGATTTGTTCTCAGGTAGTAAGTACAAACAGTGAGCTTCCTGACTATCAAATGGCACACCTCTACTCGCAGTAGCTTCAACTCCCAACGATCAAACACCTTCTCAAGCTCCTATCTATAGCGCGACCCTATCTGCCATTGCAACCTTATCAATAGGCTCGCAGTGCTTCCATTTGACAGCTCTAGAGAGGTGCTCCTATCTCCTAACGACCAGCTACAACCTCCATAGCTCCCAGCGACCTAGCCTTCATGGATAGAGCAATGCTACGATATCAACAGCTGCCTCACTACAAGCAACGAAGCCACTTTGCAACGATCACAATCTGCATACACCTGAATCCCATGCTCCTCTATGACCAATGGCCCCTGCATGGGTGACTCCACCGACTCTGCGGAGCCTCATAGCTCTCATAGCACCTAGTTACCAGAGCTCTGAAGCTCGTGATGCATAACAGCGCTCCAACAGACCAACCCAAGCTTTTCCTTAGTAGTTGCAGTGAGGCAAATGAGTGCAGCTCCAACACTCATAGCCACTGACAGCGCCTCAAGCAGACGCACTGCCAACAGTGCAGGTCGTGCTCCACGCAAGTCTCTGATTCCTCCTCCATGAGCCTGAATTTGCAGTAGCAGCAACTCTCTCTCCATCGAAGCCGTCGTTGTCACAAGTTCATTGCAGAGAAGCTTCAAGCCTCCTTCTTCCTTCTCCAAGGTCTCAGATAAATGCCACGTGGCAGGATAAGAATTAACTATGGTTAAATTTAACTTAGCTTGGTCAATGGTTAAGTAAACCCAAGTCTGGTCCACTCAACCCACACTAAACCATGGTTAGATTTAGGTTATGGGGTTAGTTAAAGTGCCACCTAAGCACTCAGCACCCTTGCTAAGCATAGTCTTGCAAGCTGCATGCGAACAGCCTTTGCCACATCATCAAGCCCCCTCTTCTTCACATAAAGTTTGACAAGTCGTAACTTCCAATCCAGGAAGAATTTGCACATGCTCCAAAAAGGAAAAGTGATCGTCTTTTCGAGCTCTACGTGCTTGTTAAGTGAGAATCACTGTATGCAGTTAGAAACTGCCAATATTGAAAGAAATCAATTGGTAAGACCTTTGCAACAAATGAAAAAGCAACGCATGAATGCAGAAAGCATGCCAAAAGCACAAGTGCATGAGATGACCATAGCAGAAAGCATGGAATCCACACATAAAGCATCAAGGCACATGGAAGAACAAAGCATCATGCATGAAGCTACACAAGGAAGAAGATTGCAGATTGAAGAACCAACAAATCAACTACGTGGAGTCGTCATCAAGCCATGAGCCAAAAGGTGACATCAATGGAATGTATTGAGAAACCAAAACCTTGCCAACTTTGCCTATATTTTGTAAATCAAGCCTGACCACCGGAGAGTAACCATGAAGGCACCCAGGGGAGGATTTGATCTTGTAACTCACATCTGACCACCTTGCAGTAGCCAAAGGATCATGGCACCAAGGGGAGGTGCTGAGAGTTGTGGTGCCATGAGCACTTGTAGAGCAAAGGTATGAGTAAAGGGAAAGCTGCCACATGGCATGGCATGGAGGATATATCCCACATGTGAGCAAGCAAATGGATGTAAGTACCCTCACCTATAAAAGGGAGGCTCATTTGAAGTAATATCAATCAAGCACTTTGCACTATCTCAAGATTCTCTTTATTATGAGTCCAAGCTAATCTATCTTGGAACCTAATTGACTTGAGGCACATGTCATGAGCACTCTCTTCATCATGTCTCCACATAGGTTCCATCCACCTTAGAGTGCTCCATAGATCCTGAGGCACACATGTTTTGTCAAACCACCTCCCATGGATCTCGCCCAACCCACCCAACAAGCCACCCAACCCCTTCCCCCCCCTTCCTCGCACAAATCTTTCTAAGTACTCTTCTAATGCCTCTAACACCAAGACCACACAGCACAAGACCTCCCCATCCATCTCATGTACTACCCCAGTCGACCTCCCAGAAGAGGCCCTCAATACGCTACTTAAGTCAGCCCATTTTGTACATACCCCGCCTACACGGTGCTCATAGAGACAGTGGAGGAGGAACCAATGCCAATGGAAGATGATGAGGTTCCTCAAACTCCTCCCTCCTCCCCGCTGAAAGATGTATAGTGGATACCCGACCTACAATCGTTCTAGGAATTGCTGGGATAGTGCCCTCATGCACCACCAGAAGAAGCACCTCAAAGGCTCCCACCTCCACCTCTATGAAATCTTGGAGGTGCACCCCCTTACACAATTCATCACCTATTCCTTCAATGACTGGCGGTGCACACATCCAAAGTGCACATGAGGAGGTTAACACCTCGCCCTCGATGCTCTAATTCCCTTGGCCAATGCCAACGTTGGTCTCCAGCCTCATTGGCACAATCCCTTCCTAAAAAAGGAGCAATTTTGGCATTACTACCATAGTGCCCATGTCGACTAATGGATCCATCCCTTGTACATGCCCATGGAATGTCGATGGACTTGGGCTGAGTTTTGCGAGCTCCAACAACAGGACCCCAACATTTTGTATAAATTTCCCAAGTACAACTTTCCAAAAGGGATGACGCAAGAGGGATTTTGGTTTCGCCTCTAGTCCTTCAACGACACATACGGCTCTGTCCCTGATCCAACCATCATTGTAGCAGTCCACTTCAACCACCTTCTCCTCTTACTCCTCCGCGATCTAACTCAAGCGGTTATAGGCCTTAGGGGCTCCGACCACAAATAGCTCAAGATTGGCCTTGCCACTCCAAGTTTTCAGACTCATATATAGGTTTTGAGCCTCGAACGGCTTAGGACTCAGAGGCACGAGGCTAGCACAAGCACTATTTGGCGATCTTATATGGTTAACACAAGTGCTATTTCCAACACACAAGAATGGAACAATAGAGGAGAGATGGAAAGGATAGTAAAGATGGCTTGGCACCCTATTGGCCCAAGAGACTTTAAATAACTGTAGAGAAAGAGAGAGTGCTAAAAGGAAAAGGGTTGACCCTCCCTTAAAAAGGTGACTTTATAAAAGGCCAAATGGTTGACTTTGGTCTTCATTGTTGTATGCACAAGTTTGGAATACAAGCTACCTCTTCTCTTCCAAGAGTGTCTTTGGGTGTTCTCTTATTTCCCTTATAGTGCCTTTGTGTTTGGCACTCCATCCCGCTTCACTCTCTCCTTCCCTCCTCCTTCTCCCTCCCTTCTCCCCTCTCTTCTCCCCTCTCCCATTTCCCTCTTTCTCTCATGGAAACACTTTGCAAGGATCCAGGACTTGAGTGACACATGCAAATGGCTCGTGCTTTGCATTGCTCTCCTAAGGAGTAGCTTGGAGTGCAAGCTCCATCGGCATTCCTTCAAGATCTTCATGACACGTGAGTCACCGTCAAGACTACACATCATCGCTCAACCTTTTGCAGCAAATTCTCCACCTATCATTGGGCAGTGCGCCCATGTAGATCACGACAAGGTTTGCTTGAAGTGACCACCCCATTGGTCCTTGGAGTTATGGAGTTATCTATTTTTACTTATTATAGAAGGAGATATATCATGACCACCATGCTGGCAAATAGAAAGAGATCTATGACAACTAGCGTGTTGGTTCTTGGAGTTATGTATTAGTGCACCAAGGAAAATGCAATTGTCGATATGTCCCTTGAGGGGTCCCCTTTAGGGGCAAGGGCCATATCGACATGCCATATTTGTTTAGTGGCATCCTAGGTATTATATAATGCATGTTGATATGGCCCTTGCCCCTAGAGGAGACCCCTCAAGTACCATATCATCAATTGCATTTTCTAAAAGTTTGATTGTATATTTCTAGATGTATCTCCATGCAACCACCACGGTGGGTTGTTAGAGCTATTTTAGCGCTATCTTGGTCCTAAACTAAGGAAAATATAGTCCTACTTTACTAGTATTTTAGTCCTTGTTGCAATAAATCCTAAATGAGAGAAAAAATATTCTGAGCCACCATGGTTTCTGGAGGCCCAGTGGTGCCATCCAGATTATCAACTACAATTCATCGAGTAAAAATTGAGCAAAAGAGATTACATCTACATCCAATAATAGGTTATATAAAAATTAACAACAATTTATACTGAGATCCTCTTGAGCAAAAATTGAAGATATGATCTTACATTAATTTATAAAAACTCAGCAATTGCTAAGAGCCTTAGAGGCCAAAAGATTATCTAGCGAGCATAACCACTCAGCGGTTATTGAGTAGTTTATATAAAAATTAACAATAGTTTATATGGAGGGCCTCAAATTGAACAAAAGATATTACATTTGTAAAAACTGAGCAATTACTAAGAGCCTTAGAGACCAAAAGATTACATCCAGCGAGCCAAAAGTACATTGAGAGCCTTTGAGGCCAAAAGATTACATCCAACCATTGCTGAGTGGTTATGAGCCTCTTGAGCAAGAGGATATCTGTACAAATTAGTATTGTCGATTACTAATAGCAAGAGGATATTTGTACAGATCGATATTGTAGCCAGCCCAGCTTACTGCATTCAAATTTTTGGTGAGCCAATTAAGGAGACGATGGAGAGACTAAAGACCGTGCACATTGCACAAGTGCAGGACTTAGAATATGGCTCCCCCAATAAAACGAGAGGACTCTTCTATGAAAATTCTTATCCCTTGGTCAACATCTCCAGGGATTCCATAGAGCACAGCCAAATAGAGGCCAAGGGTGTGCATGCCATCCAAGGTGGTGACATGCAGATGTGTGGAGAATCGTCCAAGGGAAGGAAGAGATTCCACAAGAGCAAGCATTTCAAGTCCTAACAAGTGCAACACAATGACCTTATATGAGAAGAAAGACAAGATTGTGATCACGTTGCATCGAGGGGTGATAGTTGTAATAGGCATGGTGAAAAGAGTGGGTGAGCAGTGGAGTGGATGAGCAGGGGAGTAGATGATTGGATGAGAGTTGGAGGAGGGAGCATGGAGAAAAATAGAGTAGGGATTGAAGAGAGCTGGAGGTGGGTGCGTGGAGCAAAGTAGAAGAGCTGCGAGAGAGCTTCAAGGCTAGGAAGGATGGGGTAGCAGAGAGTAGCCATGGTGGAGAAAACAATGAGGCAGCTCTCAAGGCCAAGAAGGATGCAGAGAGCATCCACAGTGGAGCAAGTTGTAGCAACCACAGTGAAACTTGTTATGTAGAATCACTTTTGTAATTTTGGAAAGTTAAGCACAAGACCCTGCAACAAGATTACAATAAAGTTGTGCATGAGCTTGTTGTGGCTTTCAAAAGTTTTGAATAGCAATCCATCATCATGAGAGATTTCCAAACTAGAGTGGAAGTCTTAGAAATGGCCCATCTTGAAGCTATTGATCAATTTAAGCAGCTTCAAGAGATGTTGAGGGAATCAGATAATTTCTGAAATTCATGGTCTGTTGCCATACCCCCATCAGATGGAGCATTGCTCCATGGGGATCGATGCCCATGTCTCCCTGATGAATGCGCAGCCTATAGGCCACCTGGATCCTTATCATGTGTTATAAGGGAGACCAGGTTATAGCCTAAGGACTTTGTGGGAGCCAGTGGCTTGTCTAAAGAGAGACTCTGAGTGGCACCACTGAATGCATTCGTGGCACATGCAAGCATTGTAGTATGAAGCTAAGAAGAGGCAATTCCATGTCTATCCAAATGAAATGAGGGAAGACAACCTTGTTGCTCTAAAATGGAGGAGATTTGAAAATGTCAATGTTGAAGGATCCGATAAAAAGAGATGGCTACTATTGTATAAGAGCACTCAACTGAGGGAACTTATAGGTCATGTGGTTCAATCCATCCCAAAATATGTGCTTCACAATTTCATGGCCAACTGGCAAGATAAGTAGTTCAAGACATGCCTTGTCTATTCTCCCCATGACACTATTGTCTCTATCATAGATTTTGCAAAAAATTATTCATTTCAAGAACAAGATGAGATACAAGTGCTCACTAGTACAATAAGCAGATAACAATTCTTGTGCATATCACGTACAATCCTCTGCTTGGTTCTTTTATGACTAATTCCAATCTACTTGGCTGACTCATAGGAGTTTAGGTCAGTGCAACGTACATACCATTTCTAAATTTTAGATGATAGGGAACATGCCATCTTATTTGTGCAGCTACATTGGGAATGGTTGAAAAAACAAGATCCCCATGTAGAAAATATAAAACAACATTGGGTGTGGTCAGATGGCACTGCCTCTCAATTGAAATCTTCCCATGGATTCTACTTTGTCTCAAGGTTCAAATCCTTGACTGGTCTAGACATGATGTGGAATTTCTTTGGGTCTAGCCATGGTGGAAAGGGTGAACATGATGGATGTGGTGATGTTATTAAGAAATATCTATTTAAACACCAATTAACATGCCCTCAAGAGAAGCTCAATGATGCCCATGATGCTATAACATGGCTTACAATCAACCTCTCCATAGGCATGCATTCAACATACAATTAAAAAAGCCTTAAGAATAGTGTAGTGCATAAAGTGTTCCATGAAGTGAAAGTGGATGAAGTGCAAAGGAGAATATGAGGAGAATCTGACATGATAGCGAGAAAATTAAAGGAGTTTGTGGTTTGCTCAGCATATGGGGATTTTCAAACAACCACCTGATCAAAATGAGATCAAAACAAGAAAACATTCTTGTTTCCGCAATGCGTGCATCATAGGGGATCATGACAATTGTGAGAACATTGCAATTGTGAAGACATGGGAGCAAGTTCAAGTTTTCCCTCTATGTTCAAATGGAGTGACAAAAAATGGAGAGACAAATAACGACTCGCCATAGTTTGCGGAGAGTTTTGATGACCTCTCACTAGCTATCTGGAAGAGGGGGATAACTTTGCAGTTGTCACTAGCTCTAGGGAGAATGAGGAAGATGACCCACAATTTGTTTTGTAGTGCACAAAATCTAAGCACAAGCTTGAGGAAGCATTTAAAAATAATTTGGAAACAACCTATGAGAATGGGTTGTAGTAGTTGGAGCTTTTTGGTACAAAAAAACATCCAAGAGAGGCCACAATTACGAATTGCTACATAAGATTTCACAAACACTTGTGTACTCTCATCTAGTAAGAGATGTTAAGTTCCAAATGCAACCTGTGCCACAACAAAAGAAGGGCAATAGTGTCTTAAAATTGGATCTAGACACGCATGAGCACATCTTGGGGTGTCTTGGAGTGGTGGATGAGGACAACTAAGACCCCTTTAGACCGGTTCTCTTTATCTATTGTTAGATTTCAGCCACCGGACTAGTGAACACAAATCTTGAATGAATGAATTGTATGCCATTCATATTGTAATAATAGAAGAAAACCACCACACTGGTGGAAATTAATATCCTAGTGTGCAACTAACCTCCGAGCTACAACCAACCAATCCTATACTAAAACGAATCACATTGCTACAAAGTGCTATCGTAAAATAGATGCATTGCACAAGTAAACTTAGGAGAACATTAATAATTCAATAGATTACATCTCAAAGACTCCTTTCCTTTAGGGGGATAGCTCCACATTACTTTGAGAAGGTCGCCTTATCGAGCTCCCTGATTGTAGGCTCGGCCCTCCTTGCTCCTTTCTTGAAGTGGCCTGGTTCCTCTCTTCAGGGGGGGCTGGTTCCACATTGCTTTTAGCAGGTCGCCTTTTTGAGCTCTCTAATTGCAAGATCGGCCCTCCTTGTTCCTTTCCTAAAGGGGGATGGTTCCTACCTTTATGGGCTAGTTTCACATTGCTTTGAGCATGTTGTCTTTTTGAGCTCCTTGATTACAAGCTCGGCCCTCCTTGCTCCTTTACTGAAGGGGGCTGGTTCCTCCCTCAAGGGACTAGCCCCTCCCTTCACGTTGCTTCCTCTTTCCTTGCTTTGAGTTCCCTGGTTGCAAGCTCATCCCTTCTTTCTCCTTATCTAAAGGGGACTAGTTCTTCCCTTCAAGCTCCTTTTCTTTGCAGCCAGTTGGGCTCCTTCAATTCAAGCTCCTTGTCTTTTGTAATTTTTGAATAAATGGAAAATTGAGCTTCAACATCTACTTCCTCGCTATGGATAGCTATAGCAAGTAGACACATTTGATCTGTCCATTACTTGGGCAGTGGCACATTACATAGTCTACATACTAAGCTTGCATGCACAAACACCCCAGAGCAAAAAACATGCACAGGGTGGGAGCACGCAGGCCATCGGATCATGCAGTGAGTTTCCTGACATACCAGGGCTAACAATTCTCAAAGATCTTCTACCCAATTGAAATGTCAAGATTCTGATCCATAAACTTGAGATACAATTCCGTCTGTTGACCCAACATGCGGAAACAACAATAGACTAAGCCCCCTTTTTGCACTACTATGAGGAAAACAAAACAAAACACTGTATGTGCAAAAACATGGTCAAGTTAAACTAATCAACCTATGGGAAAACAAAACAATGTCAACCCTCAAGCTAGTTTAATACAAACAAATAATAAATCTAATAATTAAACTAATCAAGTTACTAGCAAAACAAAACAATTTCAACCACTGTGCTGGTTTAGGATAGACACAATTTCAACCACCGGGCTAGTTTCTATCACAACTTCAACCACTAGATTGGTTTAGGACACAATCACAATTTCAACCACCAGGCTGGTTTAGGACAGTCACAATTTCAACTATTGCTTTTCATTTCTAAATTTCACAATCAAACAATACCAATTTATTGATTTTTATTTCTTTATTTTTGTTTAACCACAATTTCAATGAGTATCTACTATTTGACTTGAACTAGCACTAGCTGGTTTCATACAATCATATTAAGTCCAAAGCCATCCCAATCTAGAAATTAAGTGGTATATGTCCCGAATAGTAGGAAATTAAGTTTAACTAATTTAAGTACTAAGAACCACACTAATTTCAACCACCAGGTTGGTCAACAACTAATGTCTATTCAACCAAGCTGGTTCAGGATAATCACATAAATGTCGTTTGACTAGCCATGGTTGCATGATGTCCCAAACACCAAGTTGGTTTAGGACAATAGCAATATATTTCCATTTTGTTGTGAAATACATTGTTGTTAATTTTTTTTCAACCATGCTAGTTCAGGACAATCACATAACTAGTGTTTGAGCTAAACCAGCCATAATTGCATGATGTTCCAACCATCGGGCTAGTTTAGGACAATCACATTAAGTCTAAGCTAGCCACATTTAGAAATGAAACAAGTAAACTATCCCAAATCTCAATCACAAACAACCACTGGGCTAGTTTAGGCAACCACCACTGACCTGAGTTGTATCTAGCATGTGTATGATGTGCTCATCAAACACCTTGCATCTCGTCTGCTTTATACATATGTCCTTTTTATTTGGAGAAACTCTCGTATTTTTGTGCCAAAATGCCATCACTCTAGCAATGACTTCTGCACTTAGGATGTCCCTCCTTTTCTTGCATTCTTTTCAAGTCCACAGACTTCTCAGATTGGGTTGATCATGCATTGCTTTCGCACTACAATCAACCACCACTAGAGTCACATTGGTCCTTCTAATTGACAACATCTTCGACATTGCACCCAAGCCATTTCTCCTTTGTTTCAAGGGACACCAACATAGCTAATGTCGCCCTCTTTGCAGATAGTTGATCAAAGCTATGCACCCGTTTCACTTTCTATAGGCCATTTCTTAGGTTAAAGAGCATCCTCTTGGCCGTGCATCTCCCGAGGTATTGGTATGGTTGTTACTCTATGAACTTTAGGGTGTAGGCTAAAGCTTTATGAAGACTTGATGACTAGTATTCACCTGAATGGCCTGATGTTGTTGTCTCTAATGCTCCCACCAATTGTGACACAACAGCTCGTGTTCTTCACCCCGCCAATGGCAATGATCAAATGCATGCATCTACAACAACTGCTTTTTGCTGCTACTTTGCAAGGAGTATGTTTTCTTCTCGTTGTTTCTCCTTGGGCAAACGTTGCAAAAGTGCCTTCCATTGCCATTTCGATACCATGCCATTGCTTTCCTTGACCTGCAATTTGTTCCTTGTGCCTTGACCAAGCTTTGCATCTTTCCTATCTCATAGTCTTTGTCTACTTCTCTTACAAGCCATGGTGAACTGCATGTTGCCATTGACACCATGGCAATGATCAGTATAGAATAGACCCAAAACAGTGAGAAGCTATCTTGTAAGTTGAGCAAAGAATAGAAGACAACTTACTGGAAAGATGACAATGTCAAACCAAAGTCTGCGCAAGGACACGTCGAGGTGCATGTGGGTTGCACAGCATTTGCAAGGTGTTTGCAGGGCAGGGGCAGGTAGCAAGTACTTAATATTCCAAGATTCGATGGGCATGAGGTGTGAAAATTCAAAATTTACGATAGTAGCAAAATTTTCAGCCGTCAGGTTTCCCTCCTCCGGTGATACACCTTAGCAGAATTGGATATCCCAAGCAAGTGCAATGTGGCCTAAAATGCTTCAAAACACAAATAAGCCAAAGGGCATGCTATCAGGTTTGATGCTATGTATTATGAAATGCAATGACCTTTCGCATGCTTATGAGCCGTATAGCAAGCAAGTGCATGGAAAAAGAAATAATTCAAAATTGTAAATACTATTGAATTTATTAAAAGATCTTTGCACATGCACAAATTGCACATTTTCAACTTCTTCCATTTAAGGGTGAATCTAGATACCAATATCAACAATGCGTCAAGCCTGTGACCTCGAGAAGGTAGAAGCCATCCTCAAGTCTCCCTGCCAACTACCAAATGTCAGGTACGCTCATTTGTCAATCTAGCAAAATACTATCGCCGCTTCATTGATCAATATGCTGCTTTGACATGACCCATGACTATGCTATTAAAAGATGGGGTTGATTTCTCTTGGGATGAGGATTGTGATTGTGGGTTTGCACAAATCAAGAATGCTCTGGCTTCAGAACCCATTCTATGCAATCCTGATTGGTCAAAGACTTTCTATATCAATCTTAGGTTTGGTGAGCACACTCTGGCGGGTATTCTTCTCCAGCAAGGGGAGGATCAGTTCATGTATCCTGTTCGATTTGCTTCTTGACAATTGCTTGAAATTGAATGACGCTACTCTAAGGCTGATAAGCATGCCTTGTCTTTGATGTTCTGCATTGAGAAATTTAAGCATTATGTGGCTGGGAAGTCCTTCATTATACTCTCTAGCAATGGTCTTGCAAAGCAAGTTCTTCAATCACCAAATCCCATAGGCCGGTTGGCCAAATGGTTGGTAGTTCTACAAGAATATGATTTTTCTTTCAAAATTGTAAAAGGGGGTTGTTCCAACTTAAAGAATGTTTTGATTGATTTAGAGGAGTGCCTCGATGTAACCCTTGTAGCGGCCATAGAAGTTAGGGATCCATGGTATGGTGGTATCTACAGGTTTCTAACCGCTTTCTCCTTTCCTCTAGAAAGTACTAGCTATGAGAGAAAGAAGATCCGTAGAGATAGTAGGTGCTACATGCTATTTGATGGGGTGTTGTACCGTCAAGGCATGGATGGGGTACTAAGATGGGCCATTGATGCAGATGAAGTACCTAAGGTATTGAAGCATTATCATGATGGATTTTGTGGAGGCTACTATGGTAGTGACTATACAGCTAAGAAGATTTTACATGCTGGAGACTATTGGCTGACCTTGTTCAAGGATGTTACTATGTATTGCAAAACCTGTGAACCATGCCAATTCTTTGGTAGGAAGGATTTGCGTCCTGGGCAACATCACCCAGTGATGTCCATCCATCCGTTTCAAAAGTGGGGAATAGATTTTGTCGGGCCCTTGCCCATGACTGCCTGCAAAAAGAAGTATATTTTAGTAGCCATGCAGTATGTCACTAAGTGTGCTGAAGCTATCGCCCTCCCCGCTGCAAATGGTAAGGCAATATCAAATTTCATATTTGAATGTATCTGCACAAGGTTTGGGACACCCATGGAAATAGTATCTAACCATGGGAGTCTATTCTTCTTAAATGAAGCAGTGGAGTTGCTAATGGATCACATGGGTATTGATCATCGCACTTCTAGCATCTATTATCCAGCATCCATGGGTCAAACGGAGTGGACCAATGGCCTCCTTTGTAAAACCATGGGAAAAATGGCCACAGGGGATAGGAGCCAGTGGGATCAGAAGGTCATTGAAGCCGTGTGGGCGTACAACATCACTCATAAAACGTCTACAGGTCACACTCCTTTTGAGTTGGTGTATGGTACTGAGGTAGTTTTACCACTAGAGATAGAGATTACGGCCTTGAGATTGGCACAAGAATAGAGGATGATAGAAGATGAACATGTAGAGGCCAGGTTGGTACAACTTGAGAAGGTAGATGAAACCCGATGCCTTGCACTACACCAAACAGAGATCCAAAAGAATCGACAAAAGGCCCGCTTAGATGCTAAGATTCACAAGGGATGGGAAAGACACTTTGTTGAGGGGGATGTTGTGCTATGCTTTGATAACAGATTGGACCACCAAATGGATAAGAAGTTCCTGCCACTATGGACTAGTCCATACAAAGTCATAAAGGAATGTAGCAATGGGTTTGTACAAGTTCAGGAGCTGCATGAGCCATATGACAAGAAGGTGATCAAGCGTTATCTCAAGCCCTTCTTTGTGCGTGATGGTCCCAGGCATGGAAATGCTATGCATTCCCCGCCTAGGGGGGGGGAACTGTTATGGATAAATCTGACCAAGGAAAAAGGCATAAATATGTGTGTGTGCTTGTATGTGTGGCAATAGTATAATAAAATATGATGTGCATAGGGCCTAGGGTTGAGGTGGCAGGGTATGACCATGTGCCACCCTTCCACGTAAGAGGACCCATAAGGTGTGTTGTACATAATCCATGGTAGTAATATTATAAAATGATAACGTGGCATGGTTCCTCCATGTGCCACCCCTCCACCTAGGTGGTCCCACACCTGCATTTAGTGAGGTATGGCCCAAGGACCATGGGAGAAATAATATAAAATAGGTGGAGATGGATATTATATTGGATTATTCCCTCCATGTAGGATAGGCCCATGTGGGGGGGTTTAGAAAGTCCAAGAGTGCAAGTTAAATAATGGGGAAAGTAGGATGAGGTGGCAAGATTCCTTGTGCCAACCCTCCACTTGTCCTCCTAGATGTTTGAACGTATTATAAAATTGGGAGGAGACCAAGGGAGTATCTTAGACTTGGGATATGGGGTTCGATTTATGTGGAAAAATGAGGCCAAGGGTTGTCGCACTCAATTGAGAGTGCGTAATCGCTTAGCCCACATGGGAGACTCTTCCACACACACCATGCATGTGGGAGGATGCATTTATTGGGAGAGACTCCCTCACTTGGCTATAAAAGGAGGGGGCTATTCCTTGATGGGACATGCTCATTCTTGTAAAGCCACCTAGCTAGTACTTTGATTTCTTCCCCCCATCCTCCCTTGATGTCTCCATCACTACATTCCTCCTCCCATCATGTACATGCTCCTCTTTCCCCTCTCCCTCTCCCCTTGTGCCATAGTCTCCCTTTTCATTCCCACCCCTCTTCATCCCTTTTCCCCACCCATGTTAACGCTTAATAGTACCTACTACTCAGCCAATGTCTCTTTCTCAAATGAGTCCATGTCGATGCCTCTTGTAGAAGACACCATCGTATATGTGTCTTGTATGAGAAAAAGGCCATCTCCTCCACTCACTCCAAGTGGCCTACTAATCTGGATGGCCAAACCACTCTACTTAGCACACGTGCATACACACACACACACACACACATGTGTGTGTGTGTGTAGATTTAATAATCCCAACAATAAATGAACCACACAATTAATGGACTCATTTGGATAATTATAAAAAGCAATGCATTAAACTTTTTTGAAGAAAACTAAATTGAAGTGACCTTTGACTATATTGCAATCCAAATTTTTGGTAAGGAAAGCAAGAGGATTGGCAATAGAATTTTTCTTTATATCGAGTTTGCAAACTTAAAGAAAAGAAATAGTACAAAAGTGCCGAATCTGTTAGGTAGTCGAGGCTCCGAGGTCAGGGTCCACTTACCTGCCACCATCCAAACCAACTAGTTGTTAGAATAATGAAGTAGCCAGGTAATGCATGTATCCCCTGGCTTGTTATCACTTTACCAAAGAACTTGAACAAACCTTTCGGGTTTCTAAGATAAAAATGAAAATTTAAAGAAATTAAGCAAGAAATTACAGGGGTTTTACAATTTAAAGCCAAACAGAACTTAAAATATAGTTCTAGAGGCTAAAAAGTGAAGGTGACAAAGGGGGTTTGGTCAACAAAAAGTTACAATAGTTATACAACTAGGTGCCCAACTATTTAAGGAGGGAATCCACTCACTTGTAAAAAATCCTAACAGTAGTTATACAACTAGGTGCCCAACTATTTAAGGGGAAATCCAAACAGTTATAGTAGTTAAACAACTAGATGACCAACTATTTAAGGGGGGAATCCAAAAAATGCCTAACTTTCTTTGTAAATAAAATAATTTGTCAAGGAAATAAATGAGGAACATAAAGTTTGACAATAAATTAAATGAGGAATTAATGAGAAAAGAGAATTTTTTAAAAACAAATTATTGGAAATTAATGAAAACTATTATTGAAAAATATTGAAAGTTAATGGGGGGTAGTCCAATCCCAAATGAGAAAACTTAAATCAACTAGCTAAAGCACAAAAAGAGCAAATGAAAAGAATCAAGCAATTAATTTAATGAAGGCGATTTCCATTATAGAAGATACATCAAGGGAAAAACTAAAATCAATTGCCTGAGATTAATAGACTTAATCATGGGAATTTTTTTAAAACTACTTATAGGTTTTGGAAAAGAGTAAATGAGAGGGGTAGTTTACACCCCCATGAACCATCTAAAAACCCAGTAGCCAAAGCTCTGTTGATGAACCAATTTTGCATTCGAGTAGTGACTCGTCCCTGCTAGTCTGTGAGGACATGGCCAAGGGTAGCCGAGTCAAGATGTTAGCCCTTGGGTTAGGTTAACATCGAGTCGCACATGATCACCAAGTGTCGACCTCGATTAGAAGTGGTGGAGTTAGTCAAGCACCAGTTTTGTCACAGAAGTGCAGAAGATTGCAGCATCACAACCAATCAATAGAAGGAGGTTGGCACACCGAGTGCATACCCTTTTGGAAGGCAGCTCCTTAGGTAGTGATATGGTTGTAACAAGTAGAGAAGACAACAAGAGAGCAGTGTGCAAAGTTCTCTTCCTCTAACATGAGTTTGCTAGGATAGGGAGTGTTCATTGCAAGTTGAGGTGGCTTGGTTGTTCTCAAGTGGATTTGATTCAATAGAAGTGAATGATTGATTGATTGCCTATTCAATTCTATTGTGTATAATCCATTGTCTTGAATGTTTGAAGTGTGTACATGACTCAGTATTCTCTTGTCATCACACGATTCTGCTACGATAGCTAACCCCATCTTCCAAGTATTTTTATATGTTGGCACTTGTTCTGCACTTGAGCATGCTCACCTTAGGACTCCAAGAGCGAGCATTTTCACCGAGCACAGACCGGGTTGGCGAGCATCTGTGAGTTAGTCAAGTGAGGGAGCTGGAGCATCAATAAACAAACAAACACACACACACACACATTAATTTTGCTTAATAATTTATCTAACTCAGACACACACACACACACACACACACACACAAACACGCACACGCACACGCACACGCACGCACTTCCCATGTTTTACACATGCTTGCACTCTTGATGGCTACACAAATTGCCCTAGCATGTTTCCCCCCAAATCATTTAAATGATCTTTCTAATGATAATGTTTAATTTCTAAAGAATGATAGTTTTTGGTTTCTACCACGTTACTTTTGTAACCTCCCTGGAGGGTGGTTTAGCTTTTTTATTTTAAATACTTCTTTTAATTGGTGGTCTTTGTTTTAATGGTTCACACACGCACACACACACACACCCCATTCCTCCCCCCCCCCTCTCTCCCCCCTCCCCCTCTTTTAATTTTTACACTTATGTTCTTTTCTTTTGCCCACTTTCTATCTTGGTTTTTACTTATAAAATTCACACCTCTTTTATTCACTATTTCTTAAACTATTAATTATTTATTAGCAATATACATTGTGCTTATAAGCATTGTATATTTATTGCCCTAGTTTTACATACTCACACACCAATACTTACTTTCTTTGCCACTCACTTAGAAGCTACAAAAACCCTCCTTTTCACATTTTACACAAACCACCCTATCCCCTTTAGTCCCTTTGTAACCCCCTTCTCACTCTACCTCTCCTTAACCCTTCTAAACCTAACCTCTCCTTACACCTTGCGACCGCCCCACATTTTCTTCCCTTACTTGGCGTGGCAAATCATCAGCTCAAAGAAAGCTCCCTTCATAACGCCCTTACCTCTCTTTTAAAGGTCACCTTCTTTGTCGTCTTGCTCCGTAGGGCTCCCAGTTGACCTCAAAAAATCATTTTGCTCTTTGTGTCACTGTATCTCTTGTGGTTGTTCCTCCTCTTGGGCTACCCTTCCTATTATGTGAACTCTCAAGTTCACTTGCAATCGACAACTTCTCTTCCACCTTTTTCTCATTCTCCCTTGGCCATTTCCCATGTCGTGTGTCACTTGTTATCTCGCTACTCTAGCATGCTGGCGGTCACCTCGGCTCTTTCTCTTGCTCTTGTTTCACATTCTCTTGATTTTTTCTCTTTTATGATCAGAGTTACAAAGCTGCTCCTCAAGTTCAAGTTCGATGGCACTTGGCTGTTCGTGACTACTCGCCTTTTTCAAAGTCTAATTCTTGATTGTGCCTTCACACAGATTCATGGCCACTTCTTTTCTTTGTTTGGTGCTTGTACAATATAGTTGGCTATTTCAACGTGCTGCTCCTCATGGCTTCATGTCTCTTGGCTTGCTACTCTCCGTGCCTTCTCTTTGATTTACTTGATGCATTGTCTCTCTTCATGTTCACGATTATTTGGCTCCCATTGCCTTCTCTTAAATTTACGTGTAGTCGTGATCCTTCCACCAAGATATGGATCGACTCTCCTTGCGCGAACCGTGCTTCCATTCCTGTCAAGCATGTACTAGCACTTTCTCTGTTGCGATCAAATGCATTAGAACTCGGTTACACATTGCTTTGGAACTTGATTTCTCTGACCTACTTTCAGTAGAGGCTGCAAACCTCCTAATAGTCAGCCACTTCCACTTTAGCGCATGCTTTATCTCACCATGCATTGCGTGTTCTTAGAAATCCTTTGCTTAGTGAATAGATGGGTCACTTTCTGCGAACTCTCTTCACTTACATTAGCTAGAAGAATGCACTTAAATATATAGCGTGCTTCCTTGCATGTATTGCATTGTTGCATACCCCGTCGTCGTCTGTTCTTTCATTTATTTTCTATTGTAATATATATATATTATATATATATAAAATTAGCTTTTTCTTTCTTTATGTCCTAATCTAGAAATTTAACAATTAAGTGTGTATCCTTTAGTACCAAGCCGATGGAGTTTGTTTGAGACCATAAAGAGCTTGGTTCTCATCCAATGTTCTCTCTCTTATGCATCCTCAAAGCTCTCAAGCTCATTTGCATAATAAAATGTACTGAGTTAGCATATTGTGCTCCTTTAGAACTTCTTAGACCAACCCTGAAGAGGGGCCAATAGCTTGCTATCTTGTAAATTCAGTTTCAACCACTTGGGAGCTATTCTGGCTTCATGTACAATAGCCCTCACTTCTTTAACAATTTCTTCCACATCTGCATGAGTTATTGGTTGTTCATGCCTTAGTTCTAGAGAACCAAATTCTGTTGTGTAGGTTGTAAATGCTAGCTTTTAGCATGCTATAAATAGTCATTTACTGGTTGTGAGAGCGGTCCCTATAAAGACTTCTTATGGGCCTATACAAAGCTATTTTTCTAACTCAATCATGGGCTGATATGAGCTTTCATTAAATATTATATATGTACTAACAAAAATCCTCGATGTTTGAGGATTGTGGAGAGGATATCCCTTGCTTTCATTGCTATAGCCAACAAATGTGCATTTGATTGCCTTGTCATCCTGCTTAACCTCACCTACTAAGGCACACGTGCATATGCTATGCAATCAAACACCCTTTGGGTAATCCACCTTGGGTTTCTTACCATTCCAAGCCTCAAAGGGTGATGGTATTCAAGGCTTTACTATGGTATCTATTCAAAACATTGCTGAACAAATAATGGCTTCCACCTAGAATCTATGAGTAGCCTTCTACCCTTAATCATATACCAGACATCTCCATCAAGGATCTATTCCTTCCCTTTGTGACACCATTTCGTTGGGGAGTGTAGGACATTGTACCCCAATATGCCATGACCTCATTTGATACCCTCTATCTATTTCTCAGAGTTTTCTCTTTAAAACTTGTTTGGTTTTTAGCCATGGCAACAAACTATTGAACACGTATAAACACTTTAGATTTCTCTCTCTTGCATAGGATAGAGCCAAGTAAATCTAGAAAAGTCAGATATAAAGGTCACAAAAATATAGATACTTCCCATGAATGGTGTCCTCATGGGACCACACACATCATGTGCATGAGTTGCAATTTTCTAACAACTTGAACAGATCCATTCCTTAGAAAGGCATTACTATTTTGCCAGAATATATCCTTCACGAACATGCTTTGGAGGTGTCTCCAATGTAGGCATATTCAACAAAATATTGTGTTGTTGTAGAAGCTTGATGGGGAAGATTGATATATTTTGAGTTGGCTATATTCTTGCAAGAACAGCCTTGAATGTAAAACAAGTAGTTTTAAATTTCAAAACAACTGTCTTTTTGGTATGTAGGCATAGCATGCTTTTAAGTCTTACAAGAAAATAAAATACAACTTTGATAGGTAGTTTACGTGACCAAATTTGGCATGCCACAATTCTACATCTATTATAGATGTTACTGTTGCTATACAAGCATTTTGCTTGCTATTATAATGTGTATCAAATTGATACAAACCATGATATAGAGTGCTTGTAGTGACTATCTAGTATTCCTTTTCCAATCTTTAACAATGCACTAATCATACCTAAAAATGACATCATATCCTTTTCTGCCAAAAAAGGAAACAAAAAGAAGATTCTTCTTTATGCCTAGAACATAAAGGACATCTAAATTAGTACCACCTAATAGTGATTGAATAATCTTCTCTACTCCTTTCACATGATAAAAGAATGGTTGGCACGGGACATACAAAGAGAGGAAGAAGCAAGACACAAGAATGTACTCCAGAATTAACCAGCAATAACTTATAATACAAATAGGCTTCACTTATCTAGGAAACCCTAGATCCTACCCTAATAATACAAATAGGCTTCACTTATCTAGGAAACCCTAGATCCTACCCTACAAAGTCAAAACACAGTTAACTAACCTACAAATAGGCTTCAATTATCTTGGAAACCCTAAATCCTACCCCTACAAAGTCAAAACACAGTCAACTAACCTACATTATATACCCTGGCATCACATTTAAAATTTTTTTAAAAATCAAATAAGATAATAAGATCTCGCCAACATTCAACACTAGTAATTCCAAAATTTTAAGATAGAACGGCCATTATATCAAAACAATACCTAAGAAATAAGGGGGAAAAAGTACCTCATACATCACTAGTTTTGAAGACATAACCACAAATATATAGTAAGCAAACAATGAAAGCAAACCAATTCCACATTGACACCCCCCCACAATGAATGAATTGATAGGTGTTTAACCCATGTCACCACCAAGCTTCTTGGATCCTTGCTAACATGAATGACCAATTGTAAGAATTTTGACTCGTTTTGGAAAGTAAGGTGCTAATTCAAGTATTTAAAGTAGCAAGCTTAAAGAGAAAGAATTACAGAGTTAACCAAGCTCTCAATGTAGTATTACTAATGTAGATTTATGAGGAGAAGGCATATAAGAGAGGAGCTCCCCACCTCTTGTGTGGACTCACTCTTGTTAGAGCTTGAAAAGCTTTGAATGTCATAAGCATACCAACACAAATTGTCATTATGTGCACTGCAAGATGTGATTGTGTGAATAGGCTCTTATTAAGGCATGAAAGGAGGTTTATCAAATCACGTTGTCCAAGGGTTCCAATAAGGTAGAGTGTACTCCGATGTATGTATGTATGTATGTAAGACCATCCAAGTTTTTGCCGTTTCAAGGAGGAGGAGGTTGGTTAAAACTAAAAGCCTTGCCATAAGGTAAAGGGCACCTTTTTGGTAAAGCATAGCTAATTTACCATACAAGTCCAACATTATTTTCTTACTATACGGTGCATGCAGTGTGAATAACTTATATATATACTATGAGCAGAAAAAACATATTATGTTTTCATGCTTCTCATGTGGGTCTTGAGATTTAATAACGAAACAAGGAATTATTAAACATCTTATGTTTTCATGCTTCTCATGTGGGTCTTGAGATTTAATAACGAAACAAGGAATTATTAAAATGAAGGGGCGACAAAATTGCTTCAAATTGCTAGTTTTTCAAATGAATTTTATACTCACCTTTCCATTTGGCCCTATCTAGGAGTGCCATGCCGTGGGCATACGTAGCAAGCTCCAAGACTCGAACGCGAGTCGTTGGCTATGAAGTCAAGCGGCCTACCATTGGGTTGCTGCCCGCCATGACAGGTAATATATGTTTCTTTGATAATAAATTTAGAGTAAGTCCCTAATGTGAACTTCCACTTCAATAGTATTGAGACGTGCATGGTTCGGGCATATTATTGATCAAAAAGCCGAAGATGAGACCTGGCATTTATAGAAAAACGTGAGGTCCAGTCAAAGAGATCCAAGCAACTGAACCCCAAGTAATAAGCAAAGTGGAGGAGATAACTCTTCCAGTAAGCCCAGCTATCCCTGCCCAAATGACCGTGGCCTGACTGCAATCCCCAAGGCAATGCTGGATGGACTCAGTGGCATGCATACATTGTGGGCAAGAAGGATCAAGAAAAGAGTGAACCTTCCTATTGTGAGAGATTTTCAAAGCCTTAAAACATCTCTGTAAATCCAGGGTAATCCTTCCCTGCAAGGAACACCAAAAGAAAAGAGTTAGCCTTCCCATTGTGGAGAGATTTTCAAATCGTTCTCCAAATTTATCGCTGTAAATCTGGAACTTTCCCAACGCGCTGCTCTGGATGGTCTCCAGCCACTAACCTGAATTTGAAATCTTCAGCCTAACTTTTTGATGCTTTTATTTTCAAATTTCTTGAATTGATTTCCATGTCCTGATGTTTAGTTACCGAACAAATGTGTTGTAGACGTTTGCTTGTAAAGACATTTATGGAAATTTTTTATGTACATTTTTTTATAGGCATGAACAATTCCACAATTGGGCTTAACGCTTTTTAGAGGATGTTTCTTTCTGTACTTCCACCTTGTAGAGTGATTCCCCTTTTACTTGTGCAGCAGAAGTCTAAAAGTTGGGGTATGAATGTTTCTGGACTAGATCTGTGATTACGTCTCATTTATAGATATTGCACTGATCCAAAGTAGAGAGAACAATTTTGTTCCATGATGAATATCATCTGTTTGTCTTGACATTGCAGGTCTTTCTAGACGGAGATTTTTAAAATGGATTTCAGGCTTTCGAGATTGGCATCGAGCAACTACACAGGAGGCAGCGTCAAGAATGGCACTTGAGCCTCCTGGCGGTTTTGAATATAAACCCCATATGAGTGCTCAAACTGTGAACAAAATCAGCAATACCTTTCCTTACTATCAAGATTCTCAATCAAGGAAGCCCTTCATCCAGCAGAAAAGACACAGTAGCCAGTTTTCAGAAGCTGCTAACATTGCAAGGGACCGACTATATGTGAAAACCACAAGGGATCCACGATACTCTGTTATTGAGGACAGAGACATTTCAGAATTCCAAAAAATTATTGGACAAAAGGGTGTCATTATTGAGAAAGATGAATTAGAAAGTGCTAATACAGACTGGATGAGGAAGTATGTAGGAAGCAGCAAGGTTCTGCTTCGTCCTAACTCAACGAAACAGGTGCATATTTGGACATTGAAGGGACTCTTGGTTCCTGAAACCCATTCTTAAGCTATTTGTATAGAATATGATTTCCAATTCAATCTCCTCTCAATAGGGGGAACACCCTTTGAATAATCGGTTCCAGATATGTAACAACTAAAGCATCTAACAAGAAACATTTTGTGTCTTTGGAAGCATTTCTGAGATGCTGCAACATCTGTTTGAACAGCCATTGGCATGTGACCTGTCAAATGGCCTACCTCTCCAATTAGTGCTTGTCTTTTTGAACAGCCATTGGCTTGTGACCTGTCAAATGGCTGACCTCTCCGACTAGTACTAGTTTTTTTTCAGCAAGCCTTTATCTTTCTCTTCCCTGCTATATTTCTTAAACTTAATCTTGTTTCCCTTGTAGGCAATAACTTTCTTGGCTCTCTCCTTTTTTTGCTTCTCTCTCCTCTCCCCCAGATCCCTTCTCTTGTTCAAGCCTTCTTTCCTATGTCTCTCTTTCATTCTTCTTTTCCATTGCTACCCTACTCCCACTTTTTAGAACTGAACTCATTTCAATCCAAACCCTCATATTAAACACACAATTAGGTGACTTCTGTCAAACAAAGTATTGCTGTTCCTCCAAAAACTTAGCTGGTTTGGTTGGTAATTATGCATAACAGATCTTATATTGTTTGCTCATTTGACAGGTTTCTGAAGTTCTTAGTTATTGTGACTCAAGAAACTTAGCGGTGGTGCCACAAGGAGGTAATACTGGGCTTGTTGGTGGCAGCGTTCCCGTTTTTGATGAGGTAACGTTTACTTTGCTATTTTATCTAGATTGGTATGGTCTCGTATGAGTTTGAAAAGAATTCTACTAAGTAGGAAAAAAGCCCCAAGAGCAAATGCTCATGGCAAGGTACATAATGCATAGCATGAAAAACAAAATATCCTGAGTGAGTCAAAAATCTGCTCATCAAGAAGAGCCAGTAAAGCTCCAAGCTTGAGGCTGGAAATGCCCCAAAACTACCTGCCCAATAGTTGGGAATCCCTTGCACTTTGCAAACTGACTAATCTGAGTGTTGAGTACTGAGATAGAAATCTTGGACATGCCCAAACACAATGATTCTATAGTTCTCTGGGCTCATGGGAGGTAGGGAGATGATGGTGTGAGGGCAAGTCTGAGGGAAACCAGTGCAAACCTTTTCATTAAATAGATTTGCTAAGGTTGGGGCTATGTACTCAGTTTCATGATCTTTGGCTTGTCCATTGTGTAACTTCAGGGCTGCATGTTTGATATCATCGATGGTAAAAAGTGAACAAGAGCTAGGGCAGGGTAGCTATGAGAGGTCTAGGGTCGGCTGGTGAGGGATGCCATAAAGTGTGCATGCATATGAGTGCTAGATGGCTGGTCAGTAAGGGGGGGACGAGGACGTCCGCTTGAGAAGCTTCCACCAAAAGTCCTTGGAGTTATTTCCAAACAGAATGTCTGATGGAACAAATCCCTCTTCCATATGGCGGTTCTCTCGTTTGGTCTGCACCTCTCGAATCTAAGTTGACGGTGCAATGCCTTATACTCATCATCATACCAGCTACCATAGGGGACTGATCCAATGGGTAGTGGGTGTGTGGATTTGGTGGTGTAAGGCTGAAGATGGCATCACGAATGGAGTAGGTGATCAAAGCTGTTCTTTCTTCTAATATCAACAAGCAGAGTAAAGAGGCGAGTGGCATAGGTAGAAGCTAGCTTGTGGTCCAAGTGGATCTCTTGATAGGTGATGTGTGTGTGAGGGATGTGCTCGGTGTAGGTCATGAAGTGGAGACGTCAAAGAACAAGTGGATCTCTTGATAGGTGATGTGAGGGATGTGCTCGTTGTATGACACGACCCCATCACTCCTAAAACCTCTGACCTTCAAGCAAACACAAGAACACACCAAACGTGAGGAAACTGAGTAGGCTGCTCACCACCCAACCATGACATCTACGGGATGTGATCCTGAATCAGGAGATGTCCCCTCCGAGCCATGAGCTGAGCTACTGGCACGAACTCCCAACCAAATCCTAACCAGCCTGGTGTCCCATATCACCAGGTGGCGCTATGAAGCCTAGGATTTGCTGCTAGGCCTGGGCTATGCTATGATGCAGGCACGCGTCCGCGACTCAATCCAGGATCAGACCTAGCACCTGGGAACGAGAATTGCTCCCATCGGTTCCTTGAGAATTGAACCTCTCGGCCCCTTATATAGACTCAGGCCCCAAGCACCAAAAATAGTGAAGACCTCTAACTGGTTCGTACCCTTGCCACTCAACCCGAGAATCAAGCCTGCCTAGCTCTAAGTCTCCCCAGGCTACCTGAGCTAGTCTTGTGTACCCAGTACACGTCGGATACCAATCCGTGCACATGACATACTTCCCCTCCTCTAAGAACTCTCCTGAGTTCGCTAAAAAACCCGGGAATGTTCTTTGGAGGTTCTATAATGTGTTCCATGTTGCATCCTCCTCAACACGATCCTTCCACTTGACCTTGTATTCCGTGATAGTTCTATTACGAATGTGTCTTTCACGAAATTCAAGAATACTCTCAGGTTCATGTGGAATAAAGTCAAATCTGTAACTTCTATTATTTCTTGAGAAACAAGTTGATCATCCGCACCCAGTAACTCTTTCAGTCTATTGACATGAAATACTGGATGTACTTTAATATCAGGAGGCAATTCTAGTTATATGCAACTGGTCCAATTCTTTTAATAACCTTGAACGGACCATAGAATCTGGGGGATAACTTCAGAACCAAACCAGTTCTTAGGCTCTTGGATTCCTGGGAAATACGTAAATATACCATCGTTCCTTCAGAGAACTCTCTAGGTGAACGATGTCTATTAGCATAAAATCTGTCCCGATCTTGGGCACTTCTAATAGACTCCTTGGCAAACAGTAACATTTCTTCCATGTCTTGCAAGAATGTCTTTGCAGCATCATTTTGGATTCCCTTTAACCCAACCATAACTGGTGACTTAGGTTGAAACCCGTACATAAGCATAAAAGGACTGCAACCAGTACCTCGAATGCTTTGCACTATTATAAGCGAATTCTATCATAGGTAGATAATCTTCCCATGAAGACTGTCTCTTAGAAACATATGCCCGAAGCATATCTTTAACCAATTGGTTGACCTTCTTTGTACTGCCATCAGATATTGTGCATGATCTGAGGAACTCATACTTAGAGTAGTTTCCAACTTCTCAAAAACAAGTGTCGCAGAAGTTACTTGTAAACTTCGAGTCCCTGTCGTTGACTATGTCAGACGGCAAACCATACAGCTTAAACAAGTGGTCCACAAACTCATGAGCTAGCTGAATAGCTGAGATGGTTGTTCTAGTAGGTAAGAATCTAGCCATTTTTGTCAGATGGTCCACTATGACCCAAATGGAGTCATGACCCTTGCGCGTTCTAACCAAACCGGTAATAAAATCCATGGAAATACTTTCCCATTTATTACCTAGGATTTGCAATGCCTGTAATAACCCCGCGTTTCTAAGGCGTTCTGCCTTAGTAACCTGACAAACCCAGCAACCTACCACATAGTTTTCAATAAATGCACGCATCTTAGGCCAATAAAAGGTACTTAGCTTGTCACATCTTGCAACGAAATCACCTTGCACTCTCTCTCTCTCCTTCTTCTATCCCAATCTAATACCACTTCCCTTAACCGATGAACCAACAGATACTTGCAAGGCATGAACACGAATTTCGAAATTAGGGCATACATGGAGAAAAAATTGTCCAAAATTCTCGCAACAGAAGTTCCTACCTCAGGAGTTAGCTCTGATACCAACTGACACGACCCCAGCACTCTTGAAACCTCTGACCTGCAAGCAAACACAAGAGCACACCAAACGTGAGGAAACTGAGCAAGCTGCTCACCACCCAATCATGACATCTACGGGATGTGATCCCGAATTAGGAGATGTCCCCTCCAAGCCACGAGCTGAGCTATTGGCATGAACTCCCAACCAGATCCTAACCAGCTTGGTGTCCCATACCACCAGGTAGCGCTGTGAAGCGTGGGATCTGTTGATGGGCCTTGGGCTACGCTATGATGCAGGCGCGCGTCCGCGACTCAATCCAGGATCAGACCTAGCACCTGGGAATGAGACTTGCTCCCATCGGCTCCTTGAGAACTGAACCTCTGGGCCCCTTATATAGACTCGGACCCCAAGCGCCAAAAATAGCGAAGACCTCTAACTGGTTCGTACCCTTGCCACTCAACTTGAGAATCAAGCCTGCGTAGCTCTAAGCCTCCGCAGGCTACCTGAGCTAGTCTTGTGTACCCAGTACACGTCGGATACCAATCCGTGCACATGACAGTGTAGGACGTGAGGTGGAGGGATGTGCTGGGTGTAGGTTGTGAGGTCGGGTCTGGCCTTTAGGGAGTGGTGGCAGGATGGAGGAGGCTTGATCCTGATCCTTCTAAAAGGTTGAAGGGTTGCTTCTTCCTCAGACTCTGCACCTCAGTGCTATGTGCAGTTCAGTTGCTGCATTTTCATTCAATGTGGGGCAATGCAGTCTAGCAAGCCTGCTATTGGGTTCTCCCTATACTCACACCGGCAGTCATGGAGTGTAGCATTTCATTCAATGTGGGGCAATGCAGTCTAGCAAGCCTGCTATTGGGTTCTCCCTATAACTTATAAGCAAACCGGCAGTCATGGAGTGTAGCATTTGAATTCTATAGTTGCATCAACATTTTAATTCTATAGTTGCCTCAACAATTTCGATTTTGATCGCACTCAGGATTCCACCTTCAAGGGTAATCGCAATCATGGCAGCAGATCTTGCATCAAAATGAGAAGAGCATGTCACATTCTCAATATTGCATGCTGCCTTACACAACAGGATATGTTACCATTGACTTGATACTTTAAATATTGATACATGTATTCATGCTCAGATGAGGAAATGCGTGGTTGTATTAACAGTATAGTTTTTCATATGGCCATAGAGGTAGGATAATCGGTCAGAAATGATTGAGAGCACCCAGATTGTTGTGGACTTGGCTTTATCATATTATCATCGGTAATAATGGAGTTCTACCATTTTCAAAGAAATAGAAGAGATCAGAGTTTTGCTTGTGCTTGTCTGCAGATCTGTTTGGGATGAGGATTGGATTCTGATCAGCCTGAGGGTTGCTAACATCGTGATTTTCAAAATCCTTTGAAATTTTTTATTATCTCTCTCCTTTTATTTTGTTGTATGTAATTGACTAACCTTATGGGCTCTGCTGAGTTAAAAAGTAAAAGTAACGTTACCAAATGTCTCTGTATACACGGCTCTTGGAGACTTTCGGGTGACAATGGTGTTTCGGTTTGGTGCAGGTAATTCTCAACCTTGGTGCAATGAACAATATCATCTCCTTTGATGAGGTTAGTTCATTGCTTGCAGAATTGGATGATGATCATTCAATGCATTGCTAATGTTAAGCTTGTGCAACTATAAAAAGCAGTCAAGCTTGTAGAGCATGCACACATGCCCAACCCACACACGCTCTCTCTCTCTCACACACACACACACACACTCTCTCTCTCTCTCTCTCTCTCTCTCTCCCCCCCTCTCTCTCTCTCTCTCTTTCACACACACACACACACACACACACACTTTTTATTTTTATTTTTTGGGGAGAACTTTGAGTACTTTATATTACAAGAAAGCTAACCCAGAAAAGCAGGTAAGCTGAAAGTGTACATTAGGAGAAAATTTCCATGTAAGACCAATATACATCATGATCTATGCATTGTGTTTGCATACAATCAAAAAGTGATTGCTGCAAGGAACGACGGAAAAAACAAAAGGAGAGAAAACTGGATCACCAAAGACTTTGTGGTTTCTATGTTTCCAGAGAGTCTAGAGTGCCCAGTAGCGAACCCAAGTATTAAACAGCTCAAAATCCGGCCATCTAGGATAAATCCCAAATAGCCAGAAAAGCTTGCCAAAGGAAGCCCGAGGAAATCTTAGTAGAAGTCTCATACACACACACACTTTTTTTTGGGGGGTGAAAAGATCTCTCTCTCTCTCTCTCTCACACACACACACACACACACACACACAACACTTTTTTTTTGTGAAATCTTTGATTGATTATATTATATGAGTAGCATCCTCAAAAAAAAGGTGCTACAATTACATCAACTGAAAATTTCAGTATATGCCAAAAAGACCTCATGATCTATGCAGCGGGTCTACAAGCAATCAAAGAAAGATTGCTGTAGAGAATGCCTAAAAAAGCCAAACAGAGAGAAAGTAGGATCACCAAAGACTTTACAATTCCTATATGTCCATAAAGTCCATAGGTCCAGTAGCGAACCCAAACGAAGAAAAGATGAAACTCCGGTCTGGATGGATGAAACCCAAATAGCCAGAAGAACTTCCCAAATGAAACAGATGGGAATCTCGCTCGCAGGTGTTGTTGAAGCAAATCAAAAAACTCACGAGAGCACGGACAATGCCAAAACAAGTGAGGCACAGTCTCCGAAGAAGCAGAACATCTATGGCAAAGTGCAAGAGCAATGTGTCGATGAGCTAATAGCTGTCCAGATGGAAACACTCCCAAAAGAACTCGCCAAAAGAAAACATGTTGCCGAAGCGGTACTTTATAGGCCCAAAGTTGCTATAATCTTTTCCTCCACCACTTGGCTGGGCGATGCATTCACCAAACATAATCACCTCTCTCTGAAACCCAAGGTTGAGGCAAAAGGATTTTATACAATGCAGGTACAGTAATCTGAGATAGCCTCAAAGGACGAGAAGAGGACCCTGGAGAAGTCAAAGTCCAATCTTCCAGTCGGTCCTGGAGTTCCAAAGGAGGAATCGGAACAAAGGGCGAAAGCATAGAAGTAATTTGTCGCCACAAAGGACGATAATGAGAGCCCAATCCATATGTAGTGGCTACTAGAGAAAAGGGGAGCACAGTACTAGCATCATCTATAACATTAGCAACTGAGGTGATGCCTTTAAACGAGACAAAGTAGAAACATCGAGGTTCCTGTAAAGCCAAGGGAGGCTGAAATACTTTCGACCAGTGAATGCTTTCAGCTCCAAAGAATTCCCAAGCAAAGATTGCCATCCATTCCATTCCAGATGAGAAAGAACATGCTTCCAGTCAAGAAGCAAGCGGGAGACAAAAGGGCATCCAGGCAAAGTGCCATTAGTGCGACCAAAAAAGAAATCCTAGTGATCGAGTTGCCAATGACCAAATGTAGAAATACTGATACGAGTGACCAGAGTCCTAATCATAAGAGCCCAAGGCTGATCACCTTGTAGAAATTGTAGCAACATTTTCCTCCTGTGGGCAAGAATATGAACATGAATGTCCGTGATGTTCAATCCACCATGCATCTTGGGAGAACAAATGTGATGCATTGAAAGCAGCCTGAGACTTTTTCTGCCGTGTTTGGATCGCCAGAAGAGTTCCATAAAGACAGACATGAAAGATGTAAGATCTGCCTTAGTGAACATGATCAATGGCAAGTAAAATTGAATATATGCCACAAGGATGGACTGTACGTGCAAAGGCCAGGTTGCCAGTTTCCAATACTCGAGCTTTTTCCGAAGCTTAGCCAAAACCCAATGAGTTTGTTGTCGGCGAGTGAGTTCCCACTCCAAAGGGTAACCAAGATGACGAACAAACTGAGTGGGTGGAATGATATCCCCGGGCCATAATAGACTATGCCAGTCTTTGGAATGCAAAGGGAGCAGCTTAGAGTTCGGAAAATTAACATGAAAACCAGCTGCCAAACCATAAATAGAGAGGGCCTGCATCAAGGCACCAAGATCATGGGGCGTATTCTTCGAGGTAAAGAAAGAATCATCAGCATAAGCTTGAGCAACCATGCTGCGATTAGCATCCAATTCCAAGCCATGAAGTGATCCTGTAGCCACAAGATGATCAATATATTGCAGCATAGGATGAGTAGCAATGGCATACTGGAAAGCACTAAGAGGGCATCCCTGGCGGACCGAACAACGAAGAGTCCACTCATCAGAGATATCCCCAGAGATAATGTAAGCGGCATTGCTATCTCTGTGAAGCCAGTAAATAACCTGCTGCATTTTTTGTCCAAACCCCAAAGCTCGCATAGTTTGCGAGATGAAATCCCATTGAACTGTGTCATAGGCTTTTGCAATATCTACCTGCAAGAGTAGAACATCCTGCTGCATGTATTTGGCATATTCAATCCCAATATAAGCATTGGCAATGTTATCTGTGATATGGCGACGTGGAACAAAGCCATATTGGGAGGGATGCAACCCATCATGGAAACAACCTTTAATCCGATTAACCACCATTTTGGCAATGATCTTGTAAATGACTGGCATGAGCAGGATTGGCCTCCAATCACCCAGTGAATCACATAGCTGGTTTTTTGGAATGAGCTTGAGAAGGCCCTTTTTCCATGACAAAGGCATCTGTTGATTTTGCCATGTTGTATTTACCATTTGTAGCAATGTGAATTTAAGAAGATCCCAGAATGCAAGAAAAAATTCAGCAGTGAGACCATCCCAATGCTGGAGATTTCCATCTGCCACAGGATCTCAGTGCATCAGACAATTCCCTTTCAGTGAAGGGATGTTCAAGTTCCAAAGCCTGAGCATCAGAC
Source organism: Dipteris shenzhenensis (assembly GCF_047967505.1). Taxonomy (NCBI): domain Eukaryota; kingdom Viridiplantae; phylum Streptophyta; class Polypodiopsida; order Gleicheniales; family Dipteridaceae; genus Dipteris; species Dipteris shenzhenensis. Next base: position 33,584,264 of record NC_141600.1, on the reverse strand, counting down.
ATAACTGGATGAATATGCTGCAAAAGAAGCTGACGTGCAGACACGACCCTAGGAGAAAGAGTATCCAGATGCCCAAAATGAGTGGAGAAGTGCTGCACACATAAATTAGCAAGCTCTGAACGAGATGTTGACCAAGAACCATCAGGCATCCGGATCCGACAGATATTGGCAGCCTGTCTTTTGTAGTGTAAACTCTTAATAAATTGCTTGGAAGAGCAGCCTTTATCCAAAAATGCTCATTGTCTGGATCGAGTTGCACACATAAATCAGCAAGCTTTGAACGAGATGTTGACCAAGAACCATCAGGCATCCGGATCTGACAGATATTGGCAGCTTGTCTTTTGTAGTGTGAACTCTTAAAAAATTGCTTGGAAGAGCAGCCTTTATTCAAAAATGCCCGTTGTCTGGATCGAGTTTCCCATTTAGCAAGCTTTTTGCGATCATTTGATTGAAGAGAGAATTGAGCATGACATAAGAGCATGCTTTCCTCTGAAGACAAAGGGCGAAGATGAGCAAGCTCAGTCAAACTCTGACATGTAAATTTGGCATGTGCTACAGTCTCCCTTGTGGCTTGCATAAGGATTTGCCATAATCTCGAATAACTGCTTGCATCCGAGTAACAAAAGCCTGCCAGGCATAATCGAAACCAATGCGTATCTAACGAGAGAGAGGCTGAATAGCATCAGAGACCAAGGCTTTAAAGTCAGCATGCTCCATATAACTATTATTAATCAGCAAAAGCCTTCGGCAAGGTAATCTGTCAGTGGGAAATCACACACACACACACACACACACACGCACGCACGCACGCACGCATGCTTCTTAGAATAGAGAGACGGCATGCCCTTTTGATTTCTCAATCTAGGTACCAAACCTTGGAAGCTTAGTCTGTAGCATCGTCCTCTCAAGAAAACTCCTTGACACGATAGAATTTTGGAGGCCTTGCACAATGGATATTTTTCGAGGCCTTTTAAGGGGAAGTGGTCCAATTGAATCTTAGGCTCTTGGAGTAGGATCATATGGCTAGACTTGAAGGTTTTAATAGCCTTTCCCACCCAAGAGCTGCCAGTTGCTAAACAGCCGTTGCTAAACAGCCGACATTGATATAACCATTGATGTTCTTGTCGAATATCAATTTAGTCGCGTTAATTGGTGGTGAAAATCATGTCTTCTGAATGCCCACCTGCCATAGGTCGTCTTTGATAATCTAACGGACTGCCTAGTGAATCACGAATATTGTAGGGAGATCTAGCAAGTATTCGTATGGTGTGAGGTGATTTATAGGCATTTCATGAGATGAAACCATCTAGTAGCTCGTTCACACCACCAATTTTGATCTCCCTTTGCTATATCTACTTGCACAAGGAAGTGCCCTCCAAGGTATCCTATGTTTTCCCTCATTTGATGGCCCTATTGTCAAGCTCGATTGATGTAGCTGATGATATAAGAGGTGCCCTTGTCTAGGGGTTTCTTTGTGAGCATGATACTATGTGGAGTGTTGTTATAGGGAATTTGGAAGTACCAGGACGACCTAAAAACCTTGATCATAACCTTGTATAAGGGATGACTTGAGATCTTTGAACATAAGAGACCATGTACAAGAGATGACATGTGATCTATAGTGCAAGGATGACTTGAGTGCACCGGAGTGACTAAGCGATGTGGCTGCTTGACAGAGTAAGCATGTGGTCACCAGCACATGTAGAGGGTGATGATGACATGCGAGGAGATCTAACTGGAGGCACTCCGTCGAACCAGTGCGCAACATGGAGGTGCACATGGATCCCATTGTGCCGAAGTTGCATCATCCTCTACTCTTCACTGCCACGTTGGTTGGCAACAACTTGCCCTATTTGAAGTCATGAAGAAACCGAGCGAGGGAATGGCTTAGGGGATAGTAGGAGACGCAATGACAATGGAGGAGAGTCTTCACCAATAGGAAAAGTCACAAGGCATTGCTAGTGGATGCGACCAGCCAGGATGAAGGAAAAGGTGGATGTCAAGGAAAGTATTATTTATCATAGGAGAGGAGGGAGGCTTGAGCTACGGGCTCCCCATATAGTGGTATACTAGTGAATGTGTAGCATTGTACTAGTGGATGGATTTTTTTTGTTAGCACTCGTTCTCTATACCCGCTTGTAGGTTTGGGGTGTATTTTCTCTCTATATGCCCCTCTCACTCTTACATCTATCAAACATTTGTTCTCTCATGCACTCGTTCCATTGCATCTCTTCTACATTCGTACTTGAGTGCCTTTGTACGACAACAATCGTCATACACTTGCACCCCAACGTTTCAGTGACCTTGCATCCCTTCTCTTGTGCATTTGTGTCGCAACATCCTTGCATACTTGTACCATGATGCTCCTTGTATGCGGGCACTCCTCATAGGTTGCACTACATTGCTTTTTATTCCTTGGTGTCAAAGTAGTCTCCTCATACCAGTGGCCTTAGGCCTCCAGTAATCTGTTTGGATGAAACAAGCTCCCACCTTAGACATTTTTGGCGATCATGGTTTACTTTTCTAGTGTGGAGGATCAAACAGTGAAGTCTTGCCCTAGGGTCTTATGGGAGAGAGATCTTATGCTTGACATCCTTGTGCCATATCCTATTTCTAGCATGTAGAGCTGTCAGCTGTTTTGCACCTTTGGTTTAAGACTCTAATGATCTCATCCGAGACATCATGAAGAGTTGGGATAGGAAAGAAATGAGGGCTTTCAACCTAATTGGATTCTTCTACATAGACAAGGCATCTATTCAACTAAGTTCTTTCAATAGTCGAGGCATCTATCTCCTTTGCACTAAGTGTTACCCTGCCATAGATCCACGTTATAGAGCCTAATTCAAAGCATCGCCATTCAAAGACAGATACCAACATTGGAAGAGCTACAATCAATTTTGTTGGATGAAGAATTAAGGACGTAGGCAATTCAAGCAAGGGAAGGACAAACAATTGAGCAAACCTTTGCAGCCTCAAATAGAGGACGAGAAAGAGGAAGATCGTCATATAGAGGTGGTGGTCATCATCATCAACATCAACAACAAACAAATATAAATCACATTCCAGAGGTAGACTTGAAAATGTGAAGCATGTTGCTTTGGTAAACAAGCTAGAGCCAACTTTGATAGAAGTACAACTAGAGCAAAAGGTGCCCTTGACTTGATACACTCTGATGTATGAGATTATGCACAAACCAGAAGCATTAATGGAACATTATACTACTTGACTTTTCTTGATGACTATAGCAAATACTACTGGGTCTACTTTATCAAAGAAAAGTCAAAGTCTTTGATAAATTTAAAGAATTTAAGTTCATGTGTTTAAAACTAAACAGCTAGAAAAATCAAGGTACTCACATCAAGCAGAGGAATGTCTATAAGAGAGGAGGTGATCTTATAGTGATAGGCAACAACGAAGAGTTCATCCCAAAGCTGAAGAAAGATCTATTTGCAGAATTTGACATAATAGACCTTGGACTCATGTACTTTTGTCTAGGAATAGAATTTTAGATAGATGCAGAAAACATATTCATGAATCAACACAAATATGTTGGCAATCTATTGAAAAAGTTCCATGTACCATACAAATCAGCAATCCACAAGGCACTGATCATGGAAAAAGAGAAACAAACTGGTTCTCAGAAAAACCAGGCTGTTTCCAGAGAACCTAGCATTGCCTTGGGAATCTCTGGAATAGGGGATAACAATCAAGGTAGAGGTCTATACATCCAGTGGATACCCCACGTGGTCATTACATAAAAGATACCTACAGGCCTGCAATCCTTGCAGAAATGCTCCCGCCTTTCATTGGTTGCTCTAGAACCTAAAGCCCTGCACTTCCAGATTGCACACAGGGTGTAGATGATATCCTACCAGGTGGCGATGAGGGTGGCTACTGGGGGAACTTGATGGCCTCTCATCACAAAACTGTAGCTGGCTACCAGATATTTTAGGTAGTGATGTTGGACACTATCTCCCAAACGCTACCCTTTGGCAAAGGCAAATGGGCAAGAGGCATCACATCCTCTGCCTCTAAGTACTACAAACAACTTATTGCATATTTGATTTATCTGACAATAACAAGGCCAGGTATATGTTATGCTGTTATTTCATTGATAGGGTTTATGTCAAAGCCAAACAATCACAGTAGAATGTAGCCGAAAGAGCATTGACATACATCAAAGGCACCAAATAGTTTGGAATTGAATATAGAGGAAGTCATATCCAGTTGCATCGTTATTGTGATAGTGACTATGCAGGAGATTAGAAGACAAGAAGGTCAAGCTAAGGTTATGCATTTTTTATTGGTGAAGGAGCAATTTCGTGGTTATAAAATAAGCATCCAACAGTTTCTTTGTCGTCAGTAGAAGTAGCATATTAGAGCTCTCACAACAAGACCATATGAAGCTATATGGCTCTGAAGACTAGTGTTAGAAATTGACTATTTTGATGAGACAATCCATTATAAGAATTAAGGACAAAGCATGTGCATTTCATTAGAGAAAAAGTGCTACTTGGTGACATTGCACTGCAAAATTGTGACAACAAAGATAATGTCGCAGTCATATTCACCAAATTGCTTGGGAAGGGCTTTTAGAGAAACACTAACAAGCTCCTGGTTTGACTTAGAGGAAGGACATTCCGATCAAGGGGGAGTGATGGAAAGTAATGCCGAGTCCTTCTTCAAACCCTAGAATCATCATCTTGAGGGAAATCCAACTTCATGATGTGGATCTTGAGGGAAGGTGTTGAGAAAAACAATCTCAACATCATGTAAACACCTAGTGTTAAGAGTAGAGTGGTATAGACAAAGGTAATTTTAGGGCAAATCTAGGGCAAATGGAGAGCCCTAATTGTATATGAGTGTTATTCCTTCATTTTCATGGTCTACTTTCTCACTCTCCTCTCTTCTTTAAAAGCATATGCCCCATAGTCCTCGTACTGACAAATGGTGGAAATCTTAAACTTGTCATTTTGTGCATCCTCCAAACCAAACAACCCTTTTCTTTTCTTGTAATATGACAGCTCCTCCCACACTTTCCTTCTATCTTTTGCATTTGAGACTAGTTGTCTCAATATTATCTCCCATCCTTGCACCACTCTAGTATCCATTTCTTGCCCTTTCCCTTGAAATTCTAGATCCAAAACAAAGGCTGCAGCCTCCAAAGGCGAATGATATTATGTCCATAAAGAGGTTGCAAGTGTCCTTAACTCCTCCCCCATCCAACTATGCAAAGCATCCAAATTTTGAATTGTGTCAATCATCCTATCGAACCCTTCCTACATGTTACAAGGGTCATCCCCATCAAGAAGACTCAGCATAATGGGAATAGGCTTTGTGACCTATAGCACTAGGTCAACATCAATCCAAAAGATGACATTTAAAACAATGGATTAAACTCTTTGAGCCCCTATAGAGTTAGGTTCATGCCATGCATCCTACTCACAAGAAACAACAAGCTTCCTCAAATAAGTTTTCAGCTTAAAAAGCAGGTGCAGCATGATGCAATTGTAATCAAAGCAATGCCAGAATACTTCAAGAGAATTTTTGGGGATACCTTGCAAAAAATAACCAAAATATAGTGGTGCCGAGCGATGAAAGTAAAAACATGATTGCCCATCTCAATGGAAGGCTCCTCCCAACCAACTTACCAATGTCTTTCAAAAGATTATTCAGCCCATGTGCCATGCAAGGAGTGAAAGTAATGTGAAAGTACTTATCCTCAAGAATCTTACATACTGCCTCATCGGAAACATGCAATATAACACTATTTGCACCCACATACTCAATGGCCTCCATCCGAATGCTAGCCACCCTCTCGGCTGACTTTCCCTCCTCTGAATTTAACAAAAAATCTGGCCTCTCTAGCGTATGCAATTATCCCATGAATAGAGTAGCTCCTAGTGTCACTCCATTCATATCCTATCAAGATACCACTGCCCTATCGTGATGAGCTAGTATAATGGGCACTTGTCTCTGGAGAAGGGACTCCCAACTGCATGGGAGTATCTTTATCATAGATATTTAATTCTTTCATTTCCCACCTAATTGTGCTTCCCGCCGCATCTCCAAGTTTGCATGTATCCATTGTTGGAAATGGAAGTTCAATGTCCGCATTAAAATAAACATCAACTGACACAGATACACATGAAGAACCCATTTGCACACCTTGACATAAGCCACATGCATCATTGTTGAATACTGTACCGCGTGCAACAATAGTGCCCCTAATCCTAAGCTCCACCAGCCTTTGATAGGAATCAAAGCTTGCTCTATGGTAGATTCTGGCTCAAACATTGTGGTGCGAAGGGTGTCACATGAGCGAAGAGTATATTATGGTCCAAAGGTTGCAATCTCCTACACGGAGTACATCTGCTTCATAAAAGAAACGGCCCATTGTTGCATCTATCTGCTGTGCCCTCCTTTTGGGATGCCATGAGGTGCAAGGCTAGCCTCACATAAGGGAGGAGTGTATGATGGTCCAAAGGAAGCAACCTCCTTCACCATATTAATGAAGTAAGGCTTGTGGGCTTTTACTTTGGGTACATTTGCTTCATAAAAGAAACGTCCCATTGTTGCATTTATCCATGCCCTCCTTCCAGGATAGGAGGCCACAAGGCCACAAGGCTAGCCCCACCTGTATGTGCAGATGAAGCTCTACTCTAAGGAGACAGAAATAGATGTAGGGCAGAAGAACATGTGCTACCACATATGGAAGACCCTGCTGAGCCTAGGATTGGTGATGCTTGATTCGAGGATCAAGAATCACAGGTTGTCATCTAATGCTGTCCAATCTCTTTGTGTTGCCTTCAAATGTGGAAGGTCTGTTGCTGGAAGTTGAAGGGCAAGGGGAGATGCCTTGCCTTGTCACCCCCTATAAATGAGCCTGTACTATGTCTGTGCCTCTGTTTTTTGCTGCTTTACAAAAGCGACAATTCCCCTCCTTTCACTTTTTCATACTTGGCGAGGGAATCAACCTCCAACCACCAAGTGAAATTTTTTTTTTGTTGATGCCATGTGGAGGAGTCATTTTTAGAGAGGATGGAGAGAGAGAGAGAGAGAGAGAGAGAGAGAGAGAGAGAGAGAGGTAGGGAGGAGCTGCAACAAAATGAAGCAAAAGGGCTGCAAATTTTGCTGCAGAAGAGGAGGGAGCTGAGAACTTAGAAGAGGAGCGGGCTGGGGCCGAGAGGAGGAAAGAGGGGCTGAGAGGAGGACAGGGCTGAGAGAAGGGGGCTGAGAAGAGGTCGGGGCTGAGAGGAATAAGGGTGGGCTGAGAGAAGGTTGAGAGGAGTGCAAGGTCCAAGCAGCTGGAGTGATGACAAACGGTGCCCAGTCGGCTTGTTTGGCTGTTTTAACCCCGTCCTGCGACGGTGCCAGACCTAGATACTAGAATGTTAGGGAATGGGTTCTGGGAACACCTGAATGGCATTCCTTCGAGCTCCGGACCCAGTAAGGGTTCGAGGAATATCCAGGCATTTCAGGTTCCAGAAGGGGGAACGATGTTCCCTGGTAACTATGTCTTCAGCCCCTCTACAGCCCATCATCTTCCTGCTGCTGTCCACAGGCCTACCCCCACTCTATTTCTCATTTCCCTTGTTATCACAGTACATACCTGTGCTAGAGGAGGAAAAAGCACAAGTCCAACTCCCAAATGATCCTCTCTATAGCTTTTGATAGGCACAAATCCATAGGGAGAAGAAATTCAAAATTTTAGGCCTTTCTAGAAAAGCACGAGGAAGGATTGAAGTATCACTTGAGGGAAGGCGTTGGCATGACATCTCAACACCATTTTATGTGAATAGTGTGAATATACTAGAAAGTACTAAAAAGGCACCAGGGGGTAACAGATGAAAACCCTAACCCTAACTCTACGAGTGCCATGGAGTACAAAACAAACGTTTCATAGGTACAAGAGTGTAGAGAACTATTGCTTCCAAAGACACAATTCAATCAGTCTCAATCCCATTTACTGGTACAACCCTACACATTCACTAGTATACCACTGCACAGGAAGCTCGTCCCCTCTCCTCTATTGAATCATACTCCCACCACCGACACCTTTGCCTTCATCCTAAACTGATCACATCCATTAGCGATGACTTGTAACTTCTCCCATTGGGGGTGGTGGAGTCTCTCCTCCCCACTCTCATTAGTTCCTCCTCATCCATTCCATCACTCAATCTCTTAATGGCTTTCGAATATCGGACTATGTCAAAGTCCCATCATCCTTTAACTCTTTAGTGCCATCATAACTCCTTCATGTCCACCTCCTGGTAGCTCTGATTGGTACTGAGATGGACAAAGTTAGAGCATGTTGATTGATAGCAACTTGTCCTCCTCCATGTATGCATCTTTGATGTGCACTGGTTCAACCAAGTGACCTCTAGTTAGAACACTTAGCATGTCAACAACCTTGCATGTCATCATCTACTCTCCTAGTGACCACATGCTTGCTTAGTCAAGTAGCAAGGTCACCTACTCACTCCATTACACTAAATTCATCCTTGGACCATAGGTCATATGTCATATTTAGTTGGACCCGGTCGGTAGCAACTTATCCTCCTCCATGCGTGCCGCTTTGATGCACACTGGTTGACCAAGTGATCCTCCACTTAGATCACCTAGCATTTTAGCAACCTTGTACATGGTGACCACATGGTTGCTTGGTCAAGCAGCAATGTTGCCTACTCACTCCAGTGCACTGAAGTCATCCTTGCACCATAGGTCATATGTCATCCCTTAGGTCATCCCCTTGTACAAGGTTTCCTACAATCAAGGTCCTTAGGTCGTCCTTGTACTAATGAGTGACCTTCTAGATCCCCTTTAGCATCATCATGTGTCCCAATGAATAGGAGAAAGATGGTCAGCATTACCATGTGTGAATGAGAGATATAAAAACCAACTTCAAGGAGAAGTATAGTCTGCATATATACATCATCTCTAAGAGCAAAAACTGTAAATTGAAGCATGAAAGCTGAGAGCTGTGTCCAAGAGCAAATACCAAGTGAAAGAAACAAGTAGGCCTGTGGAGTCACAAAATCTCATCATGTTGGTCATGCCAATGAGCTTGCTATACTCCTCAAGCAAGGGTTGCCATCCTATCCTCTAGTGACTCCAAGGCCTCTGCTGGTGCAAGAGTATCAAGGGTAGAGTAACAAGTGGGTGCCATCAAACGCCTCTTGCAAGGGTATGGTGAAAACATAGTGAGATCTCTTTTCTTTTATGTCAGCAAGGAGCTGCTGATAATCTCAAAACATAGGAGATCTCTTTTCTTTTGTGTCAGCAAGAAGCTGCTGATAATCTCGATTCTCCATGTGTGTATATGCAAGTTTGAGAATGATTGGCTAGTTCTCATGAGGTGGTGGACAGTTAGCTGGAAGGGGCAATAATTCTGCCTCAAAAAAATATTTCACAGGCCTTGTGCTAGGCGGATGGCCTGCGTACTTGTCAAAGCTCGACCACCACTAAGCCTTCTCTAAGGCGTCATTCTGCAACAACCTAGAAGAGGGGCTGCCTTAGGGACAGCTTGGGGGGGTGCTGCATAGCCCCAATTTGAATCGTATGAAAGGGGTTTACACATCCTACTCTTTTTTTGCTTCTCCCTTGCAGCAAGTATTAAAGCACTACTGAAACTTACATCGGAGTTTTCATTCTTGCAATTCTATAGTGTTATATCGAACAACTTTCTTGGGATGAAGTCCCTATCGAAAAATCTAGAGCAATGCCTAAATTTAACTAGGTATAAGTTGATAAATCATTGTGTTTATCCTAAGAAGTTATCTTTGCTATCTTGTAGGTTAATGGAGTGTTGAACTGTGAAGCAGGCTGTATCCTCGAAACACTTGATAACTATGTTGGCAACAAAGGGTAACTGTCAATGTAGCATCTAACATCTCTTAAAAGGAGGCATGAGTTTATTCATTGTTTTCTATGTAGGTTTTATGAGAAATTTATTGTGTTTATTTAGGCAGGTAGATTGTTGATCTTAAAGGTGTTTTTGCATGTCTTCATTCCGTTTGCTAAGATTGGTCAATGTTATTGTTGACTTTTGACACTGATTGGTTTTTAAAGATATATGATGCCCCTAGACTTGGGTGCCAAAGGAACATGTCAAATTGGAGGAAATATATCAACCAATGCTGGTGGGCTACGTTTGCTACGCTATGGGTCCTTACGAGCTAATGTATTAGGTAAGTTAATTGTCTTGTCCTAACCAATTTCAACATGCTTGTTGGATTGACAATGAGTCTTTCCTTTATATATATATATATATATATATATATATAAGCTAAGGAAAAGAGCAGGAAAGAGCGCTGAAGTTGAACACTCACACACACACATGCATGCATGCATGCATGCATATATATATGCATGCATGTGTGTGTGTGTGTGTATATATATATATATATATGCATGCGTGCATGTGTGTGTGTGTGTGTTCAACTTCAGCGCTCTTTCCTGCTCTTTTCCTTAGCTTCTTCCTTTTAGTTATGGGTTCCCTCTTCTACAGCTCCCTTTCAAGCTTCCTCTTTCTTGGGTTCTTTTTTCCCTCGCCTTCAAATGGCAGATTGTCCTTATGAAAAGACTTTTCAGAAAGAAAGATCAGTACAACACAAAAAACAAAAGCAGGTTATGGGTCAGGATGACCCCCTTCATGACTCTGTAGAGGCCCAGCTTGTCTATGAGGTGATGCATGAGGGTTTCGAAGACACTCGAAAGAGTTGGAAGGATCCAGTTCCCACCATGGGCATCATGGTGGAGGTGGATGATATTTTTGATCCTGTTAAGGAATATGCCAAGCATGCCTTTATTATCTTTTTTCTAGGACGTATGCCTGCTGCTGTAGATGTTGGTAATTGGTTGACTAGCACCCTGGGTGGTTGCTATGTCAAATAAGTTCATTATGCAGCAAGGGGCTTTTTTGAAGTGATCATGGCAGATGAAGAGCATAGACAGATTTTATTGGAGCACTCTCCCCTTTTCTATGGACAGCAAATGGTTCATGTGTTGCCCTGGTCACCTACCAGAGATTATCAGGCATTGATCAGACACAGATGCCCTGTCTGGGTGGAAGTGGTGGATTTCCCTCAATGTCTGGCTTCTCTTTTATCAAAAATTGCAGCCTATCTTGGCAAAGTGGTTTGCCCACCACGGCCTAATGGCAATTCAAATAGATTTTGCATTTTGTGGGATACAGACAATCCAACCCCAGAATTCGGTCACAGTGAATGATGTTTTGATGGGCAGTGCCTTATTGAAATGGGGTCTCTTTGCAGGTGCTTGCTTTGAATGCAAGAAGTTCGGGCATATGGCTTCACAATGCCCTTCACGTGCTCCCAAAATGCCATTGCAGGCTGAACTGCCACCGCCTCCTCCGAGCAAGAATTCTAATGCCCCCTCTCTGATGAAGCCTAAGGGGGTAAAACAGTTTTTTGCTGTACCTTTGCCCTCCTGGACTTGGAATGGTGTCTTCTCTCAGGGCAAAATACCAGCTGAAAACTCTGGCATTGGTCTGACTTGGGCTGTGGTGACTGCAAATCGTACCCTCTTTCCAGAAGAGGAAGTTGCTGCCTCATTGTCTTCTCCTCAGGCTGACTTTTCTTCTCAGGGCCAAGGCCTGGACACTGAGGTGGAAATGCAGACATAGAAGGCTTTTTGCTATTGTACATTGATCATCTCAAATGTGTCACTTTGAATGTACAGGGATTGTGTGATGGTCGAAAATGGAAACTGTTCTAGCTGTATATACGCCAATTGCAGGCTGATATAGTGGCTTTACAAGAGCATAATCAGCATATGTATGCTGGTAAATCTAGACATTTTGCTGGTTATGACATTTATCTATGTTGGAGAGCACTCTTTCTTTGGGGTAGCCTTTTGGGTTAAGCATGATCTTCACCCTATTGTGGCTTTCAATGATCACCATGCTCGATGGATGATCATACAATGCCTTGTTCAAGGCGACATCTTTGAATTTGCATCAATATATGCTCCTCAATCTTCTAGGAATCGAGCTTTGATTTGGAATGCTATGCATAAATATCCTTGGCGGAATTATGCTTTTATCTGTGTGATTTCAATAATGCCCCACAACCGGGAGATAATACCTCGGGCCACACTCACATGTTGGCTTCTGAAAAGCAGGCATGGTCTGATTTTTTGCTTTAGTTGTCTCTGGTTGATCTCTGTAAGGAATTGCAGCCCATGCTTATGGGCTATACCTTTCAGCATAATGCTCAGTCTTCATATTAGGCACGCTTAGACAGATGGTATCGGGTTGATCCGTAGCATTCTGATGCCTTCACTTGTCAGCTTTGGATTGACCATGCTTTCAGATATTCTGATCATGCTCCTCTTTGGCTGAGGCTCTCTTTGCATGACTTTCCAGATGATCGATTGGCTTGCAGACGCTTTTTGCTGATAAATAATGGTTACCTTGACCATGCTGATTTTAAAGCCATGGTTTCTAATGCCATTCAGCCTCTTTCTCATCAGATGCACATTGATCTGGATTATGCATGGCAGGCTTTTGTTGCAAGAATGCAAGCAGTTATTTGGGATTATGGTAAATCCCACATGCAGGCTACAAGGGAGACCATGAAGCATGCCAAATACACTTGCCAGAGTTTGATTGAACTTAGTCATCTTCGGCCTTTGTCTTCAAAAGAAAGCATGCTATTATGTCAGGCTAAATTTTATCTCCAATCGAATGATCAAAGAAAGCTTGCTAAATGGGAGACCCGATCTCGGCAAAGGGCTTTTTTAGATAAAGGTTGCTCTTCCAAGCAATTCTTTACAAGTTTGCATTACAAAAGACAAGCTGCTAATATTTGTCGCATCCGGATGCCTCATGGTTCTTGGTCCTCATCTCGCTCAGAGCTTGCTGCTTTTTGTGTGCAACACTTTTCATCTCACTTTGGGCATGTGGATATTCTTTCTCCTCAGGTTGTGTCTGCCCACCGCCAGCTTCTTTTGCAGCATGTCCATCCCATTCTCTCTGATGCTCAAGCTTTGGAATTGGAAATTCCTTTCACTGAAGAGAATTGTCAGACGCTGTTAAATCCAGTGGAAGATGGAAATCTCCAGGATGGGATGGTCTCACAGTGGAATTTTTTCTTGCCTTCTGGGATATCCTCAAGCCTACTTTGCTGCAAATGGTTAATTCAGCATGGGAAAATCAGCAAATGCCTATGTCATGGAAAAAAGGACTTGTCAAGCTCCTTCCAAAAAAGCAGCTATGTGATTCACAAACTGATTCGAGACCAATAACGCTCATGCCAGTCATTTACAAGATCATAGCCAAAATGGTTGTTGATCGTATTAAAGGTTATTTGCATGATGGGCTGCGTAGACATATCACAGATAATATTGCCAATGCTTATATTGGGATTGAATATGCCAAATACACGCAACAGGATGTTCTGCTCTTACAGGTGGATATTGCAAAATCCTTTAAAGATCTTTCTGCTTTGATGCACGCTCTCTCTGTTTATGGTTTGGCAGCTGGTCTTCATGTAAATTTTCAAAAGTCTAAGCTACTCCCATTGCATTCTAAAGACTGGCATAGTCTTTTGTGGCCTGGGGAATTCATTCCACCCACTCAGATTGTTCATCATCTTGGTTACCCTTTGGGGTGGGGTCTCACTCGCCGACAACAAACTGATTGGGTTTTGGCTAAGCTTCGGAAAAAGCTCGAGTATTGGAAATTGGCAACTTGGCCTTTGCACGGTGGTCTTCGAATAATGCAGTCCATCCTTGTGGCATATATTCGATTTTACTTGCCATTGATCATGTTCACTAAGGCAGATCTTACATCTTTCATGTCTGTCTTTATGGAAATCTTCTGGCAATCCAAACATGGCAGAAAAAGTCTCAGGCTGCTTTCGATGCATCACATTTGTTCTCCCAAGATGCATGGTGGATTGAACATCACGGATATTCACGTGCATATCCTTGCTCACAGGGGAAAAATGTTGCTGCAATTTCTGCAAGGTGATCAACCTTGGGCTCTCATGATTAGATCTCTGGTCACTCATATCAGTATTTCTGTGTTTTGTCATTGGCAAATCAATTACTGGGATTTCTTATTCGGTCACATCAATGGACTTTGCTTGGCTACCCTTTGGTCTCCAGGTTGCACCTTGATTGGAAGCATGTCCTCTCTCATCTGGAATGGCATGGTCGACAATCTTTGCTAGGTAATTCTTTGCGAGATGAGAGCATTCATTGGTCTACAGTTTTTCAGCCTCCATTGGCTTTACAGGAACCTCGCCGTGCCTACTTTGTTTCTTTTAAGGGCATCACTTCTGTTGCTGATGTTATTCATGATGGCTCTAGCTACCTTTTTCTCTGGCAGCTACACGGTATGGCTTGGGCTGTTGTACATACTTGTCCTATATCTGAAAGGGCAATTTGGACTTTATGGACAGACCACAATTGTAAAGTCTTTAGTAATCCCAATTTTTCTTTGTTTGCTTTCTTTAAGCGTTCTCTGCAGCAATCTTTCTTTGATTGCTTGCAAACTCGCCAAATAGACCAAGATGTATATTTGGCTTATATTGAGATCTTTAGTTGATGTATTTTCTAGCGCCTCTTTTTTGAGGTGGCTATTCTTGTAATATAATCAATCAAAGCTTTCACTATTTAAAAAAAAAGTGTGTGCATCTTTGTAGCAATCTCTCTTTGATTGTCGGTAAGCTCACTACATAGATTTTGATGTTTATCTTTCTTATATTGAGATTTTCTGTTGATGTATTGTCCAGCTTTTCCTTTCTGGGAAGCTCTCTTGTAATATAAAGCAATAAAATTTTAACTATGAAAAAAAGTATATGTATACATATACATAATGTATGTATGTATGCATGTGTGTGTGTGTGTGTGTGTGGTGTTATGGTGGAAGTGGATGATATATTTGATCTAGTTAAGGAGTATGCAAAGCATGTCATTATAATTTTCTTCTCAGGACGGATGCCTGCTGCTGCAGATGTTGGGAATTGGTTGACTCGAACCCTGGGTGGTCCTTATGTCAAAAAAGTTCATTATGCAGCGAGGGGCTTTTTTGAGATCATCATGGCTGATGAGGAGCACCGTCATGTTTTGCTGGAGCACTCTCCTCTTTTCTATGGCCAGCAGATGGTCCATGTTCTGCCCTGGTCTCCCACCCGGGATTATCAGGCATTGATTCGGCATCGTTGCCCTGTTTGGGTAGAAGTTGTGGATTTTCCTCAATGCTTGTCTTCTCTTCTACCTAAAATTGCAGCTTCCCTTGGTAAGGTGGTATGTCCACTGCGACCCAATGGAAATTCGAATTGCTTCTGCATTTTGTGGGATATAGATCATCCCACTCCAGCTTCATACTCGGTTACTGTGAATAATGTTTCCATGGGGAGTGCCTTTTACAAGCTCAAGTGGGGGCTGTTTGCAGGTGCTTGCTTTCAATGCAGGCACATGGCTTCACAATGCCCTTCCCGAGCTCCATGGATGCCAGTGCAAGCTGAAATGGTTCAGCCTTTGAATAAGAATGCAAATGCCTCTTCTGTGGTAAAAAACAAAGGGGTCAAACAGTTTTTCTCTGTTCAAGACAAAGGCAAAGCCCCGGCTGTCTCACATGGTAATGCTTCTTTTCCTGTGCCTTTGTCCTCTCCACCTCAGGGGAACGGGGAAAAAATTTTGACTGATGGATGGCAAAGCCCTCGCAAAGTGATCTCCGCCAGGCGACCTTTGCCTTCTCGGACTTGGAGTGGTGCATCCTCTCATGGGAAAACACCTACTGAAAACTCTGGTGTTGGCTTGACCTGGGCTGCTGTGACTGCAAATCGGACCTTGTTTCCTGAAGAAGAAGTTGCTGCACTTTTGTCCTCTCCTCAGGTTGATGCTTCATCCTAGGGCAGAGGCCCGGACATTGAGGTGGAAATGCAGACGTAAACAACCCGTTAGTTGCTGTACATACCTGTCCCATAACTGTAAATATGCTTGATCATCTGAAGTGTGTTACTCTCAATGTACAGGGAATGTGTGATGGTCACAAATGGAAACTGGTCTGGATGTATATCAGGCAATTGCAGCCTGATATAATTGCTTTGCAAGAGCATAATCAGCATATGTATGCTGGTCAAATAGGCCATTTTGCTGGTTATGATATCTTCCATGCTGGAGAGCACTCCTTTTCTGGTGTGGCCTTTTTGGTAAAGCACGACCTTCAACCTGTTGTGGCTCTCAATGATCGCCATGGTAGATGGATTATTGTTCAATGCCTTGTTCAAGGAAAATTTTTTGAATTTGCATCGGTTTATGCCCCCCAGTCTTCTCGTGATAGAGCTTTGATCTGGGCTGCCATGCATACTTATCCATGGCGACAACATGCCTTCATTTGTGGTGACTTTAATAATGCCCCTCAATCGGGTGACAACACCTCATGCCACACTCATATGTTGGCTTCTGAAACACCGGCATGGTCTGATTTTTTGCTTCAGTTGCGCCTGGTTGATCTTTGGAAGGAATTACATGTAGCCCATGCTTCCGGGTTATACCTTTCAGCATAATGCTCAATCTTCTTATCGGGCACGCTTGGACAGATGGTATTAGATTGATCCACAGCATTGTGATGCCTTTACTTGTCAAATTTGGGTTGATCACGCTTTCACACATTCGGATCATGCTCCTCTTTGATTGAGGCTTTCCTTACATGAATTTCCCACTGACTGATTGCCTTGCAGATGGCTTTTGCTGATTAATAATAGTTATCTGGAGCATGCTGACTTTAAAGCCTTGGTCTCTGATGCTATTCAGCCTCTCTCTTGTCAGATATGCATTGGTTTGGACTATGCCTGGCAGGCTTTTGTTGCTCGGATACAAACAGTTATTCGAGATTATGGCAAATCCTATATGCAAGCCACAAGGGAGACTGTAGCACATGCCAAATTTACATGTCAGAGTTTGACTGAGCTTGCTCATCTTCGCCCTTGGTCTTTAGAGGAAAGCATGCTCTTATGCCAGGCTCAATTCTCTCTTCAATCTAATGATTGCAGAAAGCTTGCTAAATGGGAAACTCGATCTAGACAACAGGCATTTTTGGATAAAGGCTGCTCTTCCAAGCAATTTTTTAAGAGTTTACACTACGAAAGACAGGCTGCCAATATCTGTCAGATCCGGATGCTTGATGGTTCTTGGTCAACATCTCGTTCAAAGCTTGCTGATTTATGTGTGCAGCACTTCTCCACTCATTTTGGGCATCTGGATACTCTTTCTCCTTGGGTCGTGTCTGCACGTCAGCTTCTTTTGCAACATATTCACCCAATTCTGTCTGATGTTTAGGCTTTGGAACTTGAACATCCCTTCACTGTCTGATGCACTGAGATCGTGTGGCAAATGGAAATCTCCAGGATGGGATGGTCTCACTGTTGTATTTTTTCTTGCTTTCTGGGATCTTCTTAAATTCACCTTGCTGCAAATGGTAAATACAGCATGGCAAAATCAACAGATGCCTTTGTCATGGAAAAAGGGCCTTCTCAAGCTGATTCTAAAAAACCAGCTATGTGATTCACTGGGTGATTGGAGGCCAATCACGCTCATGCTAGTCATTTACAAGATCATTGCCAAAATGGTGGTTGATCGGATTAAAGGTTATTTGCATGATGGGTTGCATCCCTCCCAATATGGCTTTGTTCCACGTCGCCATATCACAGATAACATTGCCAATGCTTATATTGGGATTGAATATGCCAAATACACGCAGCAGGATGTTCTACTCTTGCAGGTAGATATTGCAAAAGCCTATGACACAGTTCAATGGGATTTCATCTCGCAAACTATGCGAGCTTTGGGGTTTGGACAAAAAATGCAGCAGGTTATTTACTGGCTTTACAGAGATAGCAATGCGGCTTGCATTATCTCTTGGGATATCTTTGATGAGTGGACTCTTCGTTGTTCGGTCCGCCAGGGATGCCCTCTCAGTGCTTTACTGTATGCCATTGCTACTCATCCTATGCTGCAATATATTGATCATCTTGTGGATACAGGATCACTTCATGGCTTGGAATTGGATGCTAATTGCAGCATGGTTGCTCAAGCTTATGCTGATGATTCTTTCTTTACCCCGAAGAATACGCCCCATGATCTTGGTGCCTTGTGATGCAGGCCCTCTCTATTTATGGTTTGGCAGCTGGTCTTCATGTTAATTTTCAGAAGTCTAAGCTGCTCCCTTTGCATTCCAAAGACTGGCATAGTCTATTATGGCCCAGGGATATCATTCCACCCACTCAGTTTTTTCGTCATCTTGGTTACCCTTTGGGGTGGGAACTCACTCGCCGACAACAAACTGATTGGGTTTTGGCTAAGCTTCGGAAAAAGCTTGAGTATTGGAAACTGGCAACCTGGCCTTTGCATGTTCGTCTTCGAATAGTGCAGTCCATCCTTGTGGCATATATTCAATTTTACTTTCCATTGATCATGTTCACTAAGGCAGATCTTACATCTTTCATGTCTGTCTTTATGGAACTCTTTTGGCGATCCAAACATGGCAAAAAAAGTCTCATGCTGCTTTCGATGCATCACATTTGTTCTCCCAAGATGCATGGTGGATTGAACATCACGGATATTCATGTGCATATTCTTGCCCACAGGGGGAAAATGTTGCTGCAATTTCTGCAAGGTGATCAGCCTTGGGCTCTTATGATTAGGACTCTGGTCACTCGTATGAGTATTTCTGCGTTTGGTCAATGGCAACTCGATCACTGGGATTTCTTTTTTGGCTGCACTGATGGCACTTTGCCTGGATGCCCTTTTGTCTCCCGTTTGCTTCTTGACTGGAAGCATGTTCTTTCTCATCTGGAATGGAATGGACGGCAATCTTTGCTTGGGAATTCTTTGAGAGTTGAAAGCATTCACTGGTCGAAAGTCTTTCAGCCTCCCTTGGCTTTACAGGAACCTCGACGTTCCTACTTTGTCTCGTTTAAAGGCATCACCTCGGTTGCTGATGTTATAGATGATGCTGGTACTGTGCTTCCCTTTTCTCTAGTAGCCACTACATATGGATTGGACTCTCATTATCGTCCTTTGTGGTGACAAATTACTTCTATGCTTTCGCCCTTTGTTCCGATTCCTCCTTTGGAACTCTAGGACCGACTGGAAGATTGGACTTTGACTTCTCAAGGGTTCTCTTCTCGTCCTTTGAGGCTATCTCAGATTACTGTACCTGCATTGTATAAAATCCTTTTGCCTCAACCTTCGGTTTCAGAGAGAGGTGATTCTGTTTGGCAAATGCATCGCCCAGCCAAGTGGTGGAGGAAAAGATTACAGCAACTTTGGGCCTATAAAGTACGGTAAGAGGTTTTCTTTTGGCGAGTTCTTTTGGGAGTGTTTGCATCTGGAAAGCTATTAGCTCATCGACACATTGCTCCTACACTTTGCCATAGATGGAGTAAGATTCCCATCTGTTCCGTTTGGGAAGTTCTTTTGGCTATTTGGGTTTCATCCATCCAGACCGGAGTTTCATCTTTTCTTCATTTGGGTTCGCTACCGGGCACTATGGACTTTATGGACATATGGGAATTATAAAGTCTTTGGTGATCCTACTTTCTCTCTGTTTGGCTTTTTTAGGCATTCTTTGCAGCAATCTTTCTTTGATTGCTTGCAGACCCGCTGCATAGATCATGAGGTCTTTTTGGCATGTACTGAAATTTTCAGTTGATGTAATTGTAGCACCTTTGTTGCTACTCATATAATATAATTAGTCAAAGATTTCCCAAAAAAAAAAAGAGTGTGTGTGTGTGTGTTAGTGTCTGTGCGTGAGAGTGTGTGTGTGTGAGATGCCATAAAGAAAGGAAGATTGCAAATGATATGGAAGTTGAAAATGCCATTGAAGCAAAGACTATTCCTATGGAGATGTATTGTTGGTATTCTTCCAGTGGGAGTGAAATTGGCTAAACGACGAATAGCTTCACCTCTCTGTCCAAGATGTCACCTTGCATCGGAGAGTATTCCGCATTTATTGTGGTTTTGTTCATATTCCAGAGACTTTCTAGATAGAATCTCCTATTTTTTATCTCTCAGATTTCCAGCACACAGGTTCTACAGGTTTTTCTGGATGTATGGCAAACTATCAGCTTCTTTGTCATAGTATTCTCTCTTCTTCCACTGGATCAGATACTGGGCCTTATGGACCCTCTGGCTGCAGCGCAATCAAGCATTTCTGAATTCTCCTCTTCAGCATCCTTATGAGTTTTTCAGAGCCTCATTAAGGCAGTCTTTATATGATGCCTTACATGAGGAAGATTTGGATGTTTCTTGTATTCAACTTTTCTTTTACTGTTTCTGATGGATAGGGCTGTAGCTCTATTTTGAGCACTGCCTGGATGTAAATGAATGTTTCGTAATATAAGTATCTTGGTTTTACCAAAAAAAAAAAGTGTGTGTGTGAGAATACCTCTCTCATGCTCCAAGCACTTTAGTGAGAATACCTCTCTCATGCTCCAAACACTAAAGTGCTTTACATATAATGTACAGAGCCTCTGCAATGTCTCCAAGTGGAGGCTTTTTTGGAATTATGTACATAGAATGCAGCCAGATATTGTTTGTTTGCAAGAACATAATCAACACTCCAAGGTTGGTCATCATGATTATTTTGGCGGTTATGATATATATTATGCTGGTACCACTACCTACTCAGGTGTATGCATACTGGTTAGACATGAGCTGGAACCCCAATTGGCCTTCAATGACAGCAGTGGCAGATGGATGGTCATACAATTTAATATTAATGGTGATATTCTTGAGTTTGCATCAGTTTATGCTTCCCAAACCTCTGCCATGAGGGCTTCATTATGGGATTCTTTATGCAGATATCCATGGAGATCCAATGCATTCATCTGTGGAGATTTCAATAATTCCCCCCTACCAAGAGATAACACCACTTCAAGATCTCATATGCTATCATTGGAAAGGCAGAAATGGGATAGCATGCTTGTTTCCGTGCAGGCTGAAGATTTATGGCTACTACTCCAAGGGTCAGTGCCTGGATATACTTTTCATCATAATGCACTTACGACATACTGGGCAAGGCTTGACAGATGGTATTTGTTTTGCCCACAACAATTTGTAGATTTTAGCCCTCATCTCTTTATAGATTTCTCATTGGGCTTGTCAGATCATGCCCCATTGTGGATGAATTTGCAGCTTGGCATGCCTCTAGATGATTTGCCACCTCTTTCCAGTAAATTATTGAATGTCAATCAGGCTTATCTCCGACATCACTGTTTCCAGCAAATGATCAGACTTGCAATTCATCCCTTGCCTTTGCATGCCCAGGAGGACATGAATTATGCTTGGGACAGTTTTGTCTCTCGTATGCAGAATGTCATTAGGGAGTATGGCAAATGGCACATGACTGAATGGTGGAATGAGGTTAAATGGGCAAAAAGGACAGCACAACAATTGACTGAATTTTCTCAGTTGCGGCCTCTCTCTGATTCAAAAAATGATACCCTATCACATGCTCAGATTAAATCGACTGCTAATGATCAGAGGAAATTGCATAAATGGCAGATCAGGGCAAGAATGAAACCCCTCATGGATAAGGGCTGCTCATCAAAAGCTTTTTTCCAGGGCTTACATGCTACTCGAAAGAAAAACTCATGTCTAAGGGTAAGGAAGCTTGATGGCTCTTGGACACACTCTTTCTCTGATCTCCAAGATGAATGCCAAAATTACTTCTAGAAATTGTTCTCTGATCCTGGTTCCCCATCCAATCAAATGATTGATGCTAGGACTGAATTCCTCCAATATGTTTCTGAAATAGTGGAAATGGATGATGCTTTTATCTTGGAGAGACCTTTTACTGACACAGAACTTGATAATGCATTGTTCCACCTCAATAAATACAAGTCCCCTGGCTGGGATGGCCTTACGGTGGAATTTTATATTTCCTTTTGGGATGATTTGAAAGACATCCTCTTGCAAACGATCAATGTTGCCTAGCAAGAAAATCAGTTGCCGCACTCTTGGAAGCATGGCATAGTCAAACTTGTGCCCAAAAAACATCTGTGTGACCATATTTCAGATTGGAGGCCTATTACTTTGATGCCTGTAGTTTACAAACTCATTGCTAAAATGCTTGTGTATAGGCTTCACGGCTACTGAATGCGGGACTTCATCCTCATCAATATGGGTTTGTGCCGCGCAGACAAATCCATGATAATATCTCCAATGCCTTGACTGCATTTGAATATGCTAAGTTTTCACTTCAAGATGTGCTCATATTGCAGGTAGATATTGCTAAGGCATTTGACACTGTTCAATGGGATTTTATCTCTCAAATCATGACAAAGATGGGCTTTGGTTCCAAGATAGCAAATGCAGTTTATTGGCTTTATTCTGGTTCTACTTCTCAGTGCATTGGGCAGATCAGTTAGACAGGGCTGCCCTCTTAGTGCTCTCTTTTATGCCATTGCGACCCATCCCCTCTTAATGTATCTTAATCATCTTACAAACACAGGATAGATGACTGGTTTTAAAATCCCTGGGGCTGCATCTTTTTTGGCACAAGCATATGCTGATGATTCCTTCTTTATGCCACAGAATTCTCCCCGGGAAGTTCACATGCTCATGAGCACCCTATCATTGTATGGTTTGGCAGCGGGATTGCATGTCAATTTTGACAAATCTAAATTGCTTCCCCTGAAACAATGTGACTGGCATTCTATTCTCTGGCCAGGTTAGGTGGTGCATTCCAAAGATATAGTCAGGCATTTGGGATATCCTATTGGATGGCATATCACCAGGAAGCAGCAGTTAAAATGGATCTTCCAAAGACTTCAACATAAACTGGACTATTGGAAAATTTCTACTTGGCCTCTTCATGTCAGGCTCAGAATAGTACAGTCCATTGTAATGTCCTATGAACAGTTCTTTTTGCCTTTACTGCATTGGTCCTCCAGAGATATTTCAGCTTTTATGTCTCAAGCAATGGAGATGTTATGGAGGACAAAAACTGCTGTGAAAGCATTGAGACTAATGAAGATGGAAATGGTGTGCTCTCCTAGGATGCATGGTGGACTCAATGTCCTTAATATAAGATATCATGTACTTGCTAGGAAGGCGACTATGCTCCATACTTTTTTCCACCAACAATAGCCATGGACTTGTATGATAGCATCCATGTGTGTCAACACGAGGACTTGTGCTTATGGTCATTGGACTACTGATTATTGGGAGGTTGTCATTGGGAGATTTGTAGGGAAGATACGAGGCTGTCCTTTCTCTACTGCTCTGATACAAACTGGAAGCAAGTACTTTCTAAGGTCAAATGGGCTCCTGATAATTGCTCGGGGACAAATTCAATGAGGAAAGAAAGTATTCATTGGAGTGCCATCTTTGACATTCCACTCGCTTTACAGGAACCTGTGCGGGCATACAATCTGGAATTAGATACATAAATGATGTGGTAGATAATCAGGGCTATGTCTTATCTTTTCCTCAGGCCACTGCTTCCTATGCATTGGGAATGCACCATAGGTCCATATGGAAGAAAATTGCTGATCTATTACTTCATTTTCTACTTGTTCCTCCTATGGCTGACACAGACAGGCTTATGGATTGGCAATTGCAACCCTCTGCTACATGCACACATCCTGTTCCTCTTCCTGCCTTGACCTCCATCAAAGTCTACAGGCTTCTTCAGCCTGCTCCATGGATTCAGCAATATGCTAATACTCTGTGGCATATAAGGAAGCCCCTCTCATGGTGGCGGAAGAATCTCCGGATATTATGGAAGTGTAAAATGCCATTGAAACAAAGACTTTTTCTTTGGAGATGCATGACAGGCACATTGTCAGTGGGAGTCACGCTTGCCAAACGTCGCATTGCACCATCCACATGTTTAAGATGTCAGGCTCCTTCAGAGACTGTCCCTCATTTGCTTTGGCACTGCCCGTGTTCTAGGAACCTCTCCAGGAAAATTTCAGATCATCTCCGGCTCCGTTTCCCGAGTCACATTTTTGGGAAACATTTCTGGCTCTTTGGCAGATTTATGAGGTCTTTGTCTCAATACTCACTATTTCTCTCTTGGGTGAGATATTGGGCTCTTTGGACAATCTGGAGTGAGCATAATTTGGCATACTTAGGTCGGTAGATTCACAAGTCATATGAATCTTTCCGAGCCTCATTGCGGCAATCCTTATATGATGCCTGCCATGAGGGTGATATGGATACTTCTTGCATAGAGCTTTTCTTTTTATGTTTATGACCTTTGGGATCCTCTCCATTTCGGAGACTTCCCATCTTGTAAATTTATGAACATATAAATATACTGCACTGGATATTACAACAAAAAAAAGTGTGTGTGTGTGATTATGAGAGATTGTGAGTGTGAGATATTGTGAGTGTGTGTGTTGTAGAGAATTTGACGCCCGTTTTGTGTCCATACGCTCTGTCAGAAAATTCAAATAAAATAAAATAAATTTTTTCGTACTAACAAAAATCCGTACGATTTTGTCCGTACAGCCCGTACGATTTTGTGCATACAGTCCGTACAGTTTTGATCGTACAGTCGGCGAATTTCGTACAGTTTTGCTGTCCAAAATAATAATAATAAAATTTTTTCGTACTGTCAAAAATTCGTACAGCCACGAAAGTCCGTACAGTTTTGTATCTGTTGTGCTTTCCTCCTTGTAAAGTGTTGCTGCTTCTAAGCTAGAGGTACCCCCTTTTTGGGTTCCACCCTCTTCCGAAGACATGGCTGAATACTCTCATGAAAAAACTTTTCAAAAGGATCGATCAGTTCAATGCAAAAAGCAAAAGCAGGCTGAAGGTCAGCATGACTCAGTGCATGATTTTGTTGAAGCACAACTGGTTTATGATGTCATGCATGAAGTATTTGCAGACACAAGGAAAGAGTGGAAAGACTTTGCTCCTTCGGTTGGTCGCATGGTTGAAGTGGATGAAATTGTGGATCCAGTTAGAGAATATGCCAAAAATGCAGTTATTTTATTTTTCCCAAGTCGGATGCCCCCTGTTGCAGAGGTAGGCAAGTGGTTGACCCGCACACTGGTTGATTCTTTTGTTCGGAAGGTACACTATGCAGCCAAAGGTTTTTTTGAGATCATTATGGTAGATGAGATTCACAGGCAAATGCTTTTGGAACATTCGCCCCTCTTTTTTGGGCAGCAAATGGTGCACATTTTGCCATGGTCTCCTACAAGGGATTTTCAAGCTTTGATCCGACATCGATGTCCGGTCTGGGTTGAAGTTGTAGACTTCCCGCAATGTATGGCTTCACTCTTGCCTAAAATTGCAGCGACTTTAGGCAAAGTGGTTTGCCCACCACGGCCTAATGGCAACTCAAATCGATTTTGTATTCTCTGGGATATTGATAATCCCACACCAGAGTCTTATTTAGTCACGGTGAACAATGTTGACATGGGAAGTGCTTTTTATAAATTGAAATCGGGATTATTTGCAGGGGCTTGCTTTGAATGTAAAAAATTTGGGCACATGGCTTCGCAGTGTCCAATGAGTCAGCATAAAATGCCTCCTGCCACTTTGCCTGTTCAGATGCCCATCAAGGATGCTCCTGCCTCTATTGGGAATAAAAATAAAGGTAATAGACAGTTTTTCCTGAATCAGGATAAAGGCAAAGCTCCAGTGGTTTCACATGGGACTACTTCTTCCCCTTCACTTCCTGTCATTCAACCCTCAGCAAAAGGACAGAAACCTCCAATTAATGGATGGCAAAGTCCAAGAAAAGTTATTTATGTTCGACGACCTCCACCCCCTTGCACTTGGAATGGTGCATCTTCTAGTAGAAACTCTCCAGAGGTCAATTCAGGAATTGGGATCACACGGGCTGCAGTGATAGCTACCAGAACCCTCTTCCCTAAAGAAGAGGTTGCTGCTTTGCTGTCCACTCCCTAGGCGGATGTTTCTTCTCAGGGAAGAGGCCCTGACCGAAATGCAGGGTTGACATCCTGAAGGTTGCTGCTGTACATAGATGTTATTCTCTTATAAATATCTGTAAATATGACTGCTCATATCAAATGCTTTACACTTAATGTTCAGGGGATGTGTGACAGTAGGAAATGGAAATCTATGTGGCTGTATATCAATCGATTTCAGCCTGACGTAATGGCATTACAAGAGCACAATCAACATGTTTATGCAGGAAAGACAGGTCATTACAGTGGCTATGATATATTTTATGCCGGGGAGCACTCTTTCTCAGGTGTAGTCTTTCTGATCAAGCATGAGCTTCAGCCAGTTATTGCTCTAAATGACAATCAAGGCAGATGGATTATTCTTCAATGCATCATTCAAGGAGAGGTGTTTGAATTTGCTTCTGTATATGCACCTCAATCTTCTCGGGATA
Organism: Dipteris shenzhenensis; assembly: GCF_047967505.1. Classification (NCBI taxonomy): domain Eukaryota; kingdom Viridiplantae; phylum Streptophyta; class Polypodiopsida; order Gleicheniales; family Dipteridaceae; genus Dipteris; species Dipteris shenzhenensis. The sequence continues at coordinate 33,557,908 of NC_141600.1, read as the reverse complement.
GAACTGCAATTTGGGATGCCATGCAACGATATCCATGGAGATATCATGCCTTTATATGTGGGGATTTCAACAATGCTCCGCAACAAGGTGACAATACATCAGGAAATACTCATATGTTAACCCCTGAAAGGCATGCATGGTCTCAATTACTGATGCATCTTGATTTGGTTGATCTTTGGAAGGAATTGCAGCCTTTGTCACCAGGATACACTTTCCAACATAATGCCCTTTCTTCTTATCAGGCATGTCTAGATTGTTGGTATAGTGTAGCTCCGCAACAAAATGATGATTTTACATGCAAAATGTGGATTGACTATGCCTTTGTGCATTCAGATCATGCACCTTTATGGTTGAGGTTATCCTTTTATGATATGCCAGATGATAGACTGCCTCAAAGGCGACATCTGATTGTGAACAATAGCTATTTGCAGCATGTTGCTTTCAAGGCCATGGTTATTGATGCATCTCACTCTCTGTCTTCTCAGAGCCACTTTGATATTGATAATGCATGGGATTCTTTTGTTTCTAAAATGCAAGTTGTAATTAGAGGTTATGGCAAGTCTTACATGAAGACTCTGAGGGAAACTGTTGCTTAGGCCAAATTGACTTGTCAAGACCTCATTGAACTCAATCATCTTCGTCCATTGTCATTGTAGAGCAAACAACACTATGCCAAGCTAAACATTGTCTTCAAATCAATGATCATAGGAAACTAGCTAAATGGGAGACTAGAGCAAGACAAAGAGCTTTTACGGATAAAGGCTGCTCTTCCAAACAATTTTCAAAAGCTTGCATCAGAAGAGATTAAAAAAAAACATTTGCAAGGTGCTTCTGCCTGATGGTTTATGGACTACATCACGGTCACAGCTTGCTTCTGTTTGTGTCCATCATTTCTCTCAGCAGTTTGGTTCTGCAGATCCTCCTTCACAACAGGTTTTCTCACCAAAAAAAAAAAAAAGGTGTGTGTGTGAGAGAGAGGAGAAGACCTGCAGCCCTTGCTCCAGCCCTCCTATCAGCCCTTTAGCCTCTTCAGATAAGCCCGCATGCTTCAGCTACCTGTGCCAATTCCGTGGTCATAAACAGCTATCTGAGGCTGTAAATCACTGCCATACAGTCCCGTCAGACTTCCGTACAGGTGTATGGACTGTTCCGCCTCCTTCAGGCTGCTGCTGCCGGCTCATTCTCTGCTTCTGGGTTGCTGCGGCTCATTCTCTGCTTCTGGGTTGCTCACGGGCTACTTCTACACGCTGGTTTGAGGGGTTTTCTCTTCCCTCTTTCTCTCATCCTTGGTTTCTGGGTCTTGTGTACTATTTCCATCGCCATAACTTTTCTTTTGTCTCTGATCTATAGTTCACTTTGGATCTTTTCCTGGTTTTTTCTCTTTTCCTTCCTCAGAACTTGTATTTTCTTCTCTCTAAAGTCCTAAATCTCTCTTTCCCTTTCTTCTCCTTGCAAATACACTATTTCTTTTTTGTTGGTGGGCCATTTTCTTGGGACTGTTTTCTCTTTTATCACCCTACAGGTATCCTCTTTTTTGGTTCCATCTTCTTCAAAAGACATGGCTGAGTATTCATATGAAAAAACATTTCAAAAGAACAGATCCATTCAATGCAAAAAACAAAAGCAAGCTGAGGGCCACCATGACCCTGTGCATGACTCTGTTGAAGCACAACTGGTTTATGATCAGAGAATATGCAAAAAATGCAGTCATTTTATTTTTCCCAGGTCGGATGCCACCTGCTGCAGAGGTAGGCAATCGGTTGACCCGCACATTGGCTGGTTTGTTTGTTCGTAAGGTACACTATGCCGCCAGAGGCTTTTTTGAGGTCATCATGGTAAATGAGATTCACAGGCAAATGCTTTTGGAACATTCGCCACTTTTTTTTGGACAGCAAATGGTGCATGTTTTGCCATGGTCCCCCACAAGGGATTATTAGGCTCTGATTTGACATCGATGTCCGGTCTGGGTTGAAGTTGTAAACTTCCCGCAATGCATGGCTTCACTCTTGCCTAAAATTGCAGTGGCTTTAGGCAAAGTGGTTTGCCCACCGCGGCCTAATGGCAACTCAAATTGATTTTGCATTCTCTGGGATATCGATAATCCCACACCAGAGTCTTATTCAGTCACAGTGAATAATGTTGACATGGGAAGCGCTTTCTATAAATTGAAATGGGGATTATTTGCAGGGGCTTGCTTTGACTGTAAAAAATTTGGGCACATGGCTTTGCAGTGTCCAATGAGTGAGCATAAAATGCCTCCTACCACTTTGCCTGTTCAGATGCCCCCTAAGGATGCTCCTGCCTCTATTGGGAATCAAAATAAAGGTAATAGACAGCTTTTTGTGAATCAGGATAAAGGCAAAGCCCCAGTGATTTCAAATGGGCCTGCTTCTTCCCCTTCGATTCTTGCTATTCAACCTCGGCAAAAGGACCGAAACCTCAAATTAATGGATGGCAAAGTCCAAGAAAAGTTATTTCTGTTCGACGACCTCCACCCCCTCGCACTTGGAATGGTGCATCTTCCAGTGGAAACTCTCGAGAGGTCAATTCAGGAATTGGGATCACATGGGCTGCAGTGACAGCTAGCAGAACCCTCTTCCCTGAAGAAGAGGTTGCTGCTTTACTGTCCCCTCCTCAGGCGGATGTTTCTTCTCAGGGAAGAGGCCCTGACCCTGAGGTAGAAATGCAGGGTTGATATTCTGAAGGTTGTTGTTGTACATAGCTGTTATCCTCCTATAAATATATGTAAATATGACTGCTCATATCAAATGCTTTACACTTAATGTTCAGGAGATGTGTGACAATAGGAAATGGAAATCTGTGTGGCTGTATATCAATAGATTTCAGCCTGACATAGTGGCATTACAAGAATATAATCAACATGTCTATGCAGGAAAGATAGGTCACTACTGTGGATATGATATTTTCTATGATGGGGAGCACTCTTTTTCAAGGGTAGTCTTTCTGATCAAGCATGAGCTTCAGCCAGTTATTGCTTTAAATGACAATCAAGGCAGATGGATTATTCTTCAATGCATCATTCAAGAAGAGGTGTTTGAATTTGCTTCTGTCTATGCACCTCAATCCTCTCGAGAAAGAACTGCAATTTGGGATGCCATGCAACAATGTCTATGGAGATATCATGCCTTTATATGTGGGGATTTCAATAATGCTCCGCAACAGGGTGACAATACGTCTGGACATACTCATATGTTAACCCCTGAAAGGCATGCATGGTCTCAATTACTGATGCATCTTGATTTGGTTGATCTTTGGAAGGAATTGCAGCCTTTGTCACCCGGATACACCTTCCAACATAATGCCCTTTCTTCATATCAGGCACGTCTGGATCGATGGTATAGTGTAGCTCCGCAACAAAATGGTGATGTTACATGCAAAATGTGGATTGACTATGCCTTTGTGCATTCAGATCATGCATCTCTATGGTTGAGGTTATCCTTTTATGATATGCCAGATGATAGACTGCCTCAAAGGCGACATCTGATTGTGAACAATAGCTATTTGCAGTATGTTGCTTTCAAGGCCATATGGGCTTCTTTTGTTTCCAAAATGCAAGTTGTGATTAGAGGTTATGGCAAGTCTTACATGAAGACTCTGAGGGAATCTATTGCTCAGGCCAAATTCACTTGTCAAGACCTCACCGAACTCAGTCATCTTCGTTCGTTGTCCCTGCATGAGCAAACAACACTATGCCAAGCTAGACATTGTCTTCAAATCAATGATCACACGAAACTGACTAAATGGGAGACTAGAGCAAGACAAAGAGCCTTTACAGATAAAGGCTACTTGTCCAAATAATTTTTCAAAAGCTTGCATAAGAAGAGATTAAAAACAGACATTTGCAAGGTGCTTCTACGTGATGGTTCATGGACTACATCACGGTCACAACTTCCTTCTGTTTGTGTGCACCATTTCTCTCAGCAGTTTGGTTCTACAGATCCTCCCTCGCAGCAAGTTCCGTCTGCAAGAAATTTACTTTTATAGCATGTTTCTCCTATTATTTCCACTACCTAAGCTTTGGAATTGGAGGAACCTTTTACTTGAAAGGGAATTGTCAGATGCAATCAAATCATGTGGTAGATGGAAATCTCTAGGATGGGATGGTCTTACAGTTGAATTTTTTCTAGAATATGGGCCTCTTTTGAAGCATACATTGCTGCATATGGTGAACTCTGCTTGGCAAAATCAGAAAATCACCCTTATGCCAGTCATTTACAAAGTTACTGCCAAAATGATTGTTGATCGGCTAAAGGGTTTTCTACATGATGGGTTGCATCCTGCGCAATATGGTTTTGTTCCGCGTAGGCATATCACAAATAACATTGCTAATGCTAATGTTGGAATTGAATATGCCAAATACATGTAGCATGATGTTTTGCTATTCCAAGTTGATATTAAGTAGGATGCCCGTGGCAGTTGATGTGGGTAATTGGTTGACTAGAACTTTGGGAGGATGTTTTGTGCAAAAGGTACATTCTACTGGAAGGGTTTTTTTTTAGGTCATTATGATGGATGAGCAGCATAAGGAGATGCTTTAGAACATTCTCGTTTATTTTATGGGCAACAGATGGTACATGGGCCTACCCCTCTCTCATCAGGTACCGATGCCCGTTTGGGTAGAATTTGTGGACTCCCCCTAATGCATGGCAAAACTTTTACCCAAAATTGCTGCTACATTGGGAAAGGTGGTCTCCCTCCCCTGGTCTCCTACACAGGACTACCCCTCTCTCATCGAGCACCGATGCCCAGTCTGGGTAGAAGTAGTGGACTTCCCCCAATGCATGGCAAAACTTTTGCCCAAAATTGCTGCTACATTGGGAAAGGTGGTTTGCCCTCCAAGGCAGAATGAAAATTTGAACAGGTTTTGCATTCTTTGGGATATTGATATCCCCACTCCTGAATCCTACTCTGTCCCTGTCAATAATGTTCGCACGGGGAGTCCTTTTTATAAGGCTTAAATGGGGACTTTTTGCAGATGCATGCTTTGAATGTCGTAAATTTGGTCATATAGTTTCGCAATGTCCCTTGGCCATGCACAAGATGCCTCCGGAAGCTATGCCTCTTGTTGCACAAAATAAGGATGCTTATTGTAAATAACAGTTACTTGCAGCATGATGCCTATAAAGCTAAGGTGGTAGATGCAATTGCTCCGCTTTGGGCGCAGGCTCATATTGATCAGGACTTTGCGTGGCTGGCATTTGCATCTCGAATGGAGCATGTCATTTGTAACTATGGTAAAACTTATTTGTCTTCTCTTCACGAAGAAGTTGAGGATGAAACTTATTTGTCTTCTCTTCGCGAAGAAGTCGAGGATGCCAAAGCCCTCTGTCAACTACCCAACGTGGTCATCTTTGGGAATTATCTCCTGTTGAAGAAACTTCTTTATGTTGGGCACGCCATTTTATTCAGAGCAATGATCATAGAAAACTTAGTAAATGGGAAACCAAGGCAAGGCAAAGGGCCTTTATAGATGGGCTGCTCTTCCAAGGAGTTTTTCAAGAGCTTGCATTATAAGAGGCAGTTTGATAACATATGTAGAGTTGAGACATTGGATGTCAGTTGGACCAAATACGGGGCTCAATTGGCTGATGAATTTTGTACCTTGTTATGCCACTCAGTTTGCAAAAGTTGCTTTTGTATCGCAGGATGTGATGGCTGCCCGTCAGGAATTTCTCCATTATGGCACCCCGTCAGGCTGAAGACTTGGAAGCTCCATTCACTGATAGAGAACTAAAAGATGCCATTAGATCCTGTGGTAAATTGAAAACTCTTGGTTGGGATGGTCTTACAGTGGAATTCTTTTTGCAATACTAGGATGATCCCTCCCCTATCCTACTCTTCATGATTAACGAGGCTTGGGACTCCCAGTGTCTACCTGCCAGTTGGAAAAAGGGGTGCTCAAATTATTGTAGGCCATCTTCTCAGTGTCGTATTGATGCCCTCTGGGCCTGGTATGTACCAAGTAGCTTTAGTTATTGGCACTTAGGTCACCTAGTACTTTTAGTGTCTTATGACGCCTAGTACTAGTGGTACCACTAGGACACTAGAACCTAGGGTTCTCTTTTATAGTACTTTGTACTTTCATTTTCATTCTAGTTGATGTAATAGCTTCTACTTCTTGCTCCACTCTTCTGCATCATTTTGCTTCCGTGAGCCTACAGTGGTATCAGAGCACGTTCTTCTCGGACCTGCTTCCTACTCCTAGCTTCCTGCTTCCAGCTCCAGCTCCCGCACTTCAGCTCCATCGTCAAGCTCAGCTACCGGATGTCCCGCACAGCTTCAACGCGACTTGCTATCCGTACGATTCCGTACACGTGTACGGATTTCCGTATGGCGCATCAGCTCCGTACGGCCGTCCATACAGCACGTCAGAATCTGTCCGTACAATTGCATGGATTTTCGTATAGTTCCATACATTTTCGATTTTCGTACGTTTCTGCACTTCGGCATCCATACAGTTCCGTACCAGTCGTACTATTCTATACATTCTGTACCGTCCGGAGTAGACATTGCAGCAGATCTGCAATTTTTTGGTGACATTTGTGGCTTTTGCATTCGGGCTACGATTTTGCAGGTAGATTCCAGATTTGCAGACAATTTGGGGCTTTCCTGAATTTGCCCCACTTTTGGCTTAGTTTTGCTCTACAAATTGGGGCTTTTGGGGCTATTGTAGGTAGATTGCACAATACTTTCAGATTTGCAGTGAATTTGGCAAGAAATTGCAGGCCATTTGATCACATTTGCAAATTACAGCTTATTTTGGGGGTTTTTTTGAGATTTGGACAGCAAGTCCTATTTTTTGCAGTTGCAAGCCTTGAGGCTATCTTTTGGGTCACTTTGTCAGTGCTTTTTGACTTGTCCCATTTGCAATGGCTGGCAACAATCATGATTTATTTGGCATTCTTCGTGAAGATGATAAGTTGGATGGCACCAACTATCTGATGTGGTCTTATCTCATGAAACATATTCTTGTTGCAAGGCATATTTGGAACATTGTTTCAGGGGTTGATCTGAGGCCAGCCAATGCTACAGTGGCTGCCCTTACTGCTGGTCCCTCTACAGTGGGTACTCCTCCTGATGCTTTATCCTCTAGCACCTCTGTTGCCGCTCCTCCAACTCAGGAACAAACAAGATGGGATGCAAGAGATGCAAATGCACATTTTTGTATTGCTTTATCATGCAAGAGACATTCCACACATCCGATCATGCAGGAGAGCAAAGGATGCTTAAAACAAATTGGCTTCTCTTTATCAGATTCGCAATGAGGCACGTGTTGCATATTTAAGAAGGCAATTGCAGGAAGCCAACATGAATGAAGGTGGCTCTATGGATGCATACTTGACAAAGGTCAAGGAACTCATGGAACAACTTGCCAATATTGATGAGGTGGTGCCAAATTCTCAGCTTGTCAGTCCCACATTGAATGGGCTGCCATATACATATCAAGGGTTTGCTACAACCCTTCGACTAGTGGCCATGGGTAATCCAAACCACTACTCCTTTGTTCAGTTAGTCACTTTGCTTTTGCAGGAAGAGCAAAGTCGTGCTAATAGGCAAGCTACTATTGCTGATCATGCATTTGCTTCACAACAGACAGGAAAAGGCAAGGCTTCCAAGCCTATGGGCAAGCCTAAATATGCGCCTAACAGTGGCAATTCCTCCAATGCATCTCAAAATACAGTAGATTAGTCAAAGAAGAAAAGATGCAACTATTGTCGCAAGCCAGGGCATGAAATTTCAGAATGCAGGAAGCACATTGCTTTGGAGGAAAAGAAAGCAGGATTGTCAGTCAATGCCTCACATGCAATTGAATCCCATGAGCCTGCAGATGCCTCACATGCACATGCTCTCCAGGATGATTGGGCATGGGCTGTCCATTGCTCTTTTGATCCCTCCAAAGTTGATGCATTCTTTACTGCTAATGATGCTCAGTCTTAATATTTTGATAGTGGTGCTTCCAAGCACGTCACATCTTGCAGACAGTTATTTCATTCCTTAGCTAATGCACCACGAGGCGGGTCTGTCACATGTGCTAATAATGCTTCCTATGCTGTAAAAGGAGTTGGAGATGTGCAGCTCACATCCATTTCAAGCCATTCTATCACTTTGACAAATGTTCTTTTTGTGCCTGGAATTGAAGTCAACTTGATTTCAATTTCAGGAATTGCCACTTCAGGTTTCAGAGTGATATTTGATGGATACAGATGCTTAGTATATGATCTTTGTGATGACAATGCCATAGTTCTCAGTGGCACTTTGCAAAAGGTGCTTTATCACCTTGATCATCACTCAGCTGCACTTTCTATTGAAGCATTTGCTATTTCAGATTCACAGCTTGCTGCAACTCATCTTTAGCATGAGAGAATGGGTCATCTCAATTATAGACCTCTTGCCAAGTTTCATTCACAGGGCATGGCAAATGATGTACCTCAAACTCACACAGTTTCCAAACATGTGTGTGAGGGTTTTCTTTTGGGTAAGATGCATCGGTTTCCTTTTCAAAAGAATTGTCCAAATTCTCACAAAGGAAATTGCAGCTAGTGCACAGTGATGTCTGTGGCCCAATGAGGACAAATGCCATTGGGGGGGGTACAAATATTTCATGACTATAATTGATGACTTCACAAGATATTGCTGGGTATATGCTTTAAAAGTCAAATATGAAGTGTTCTCATGCTTTCAGAGGTGGCTGCAAGCTTGTCACCCTCAACACAGATAGGGGGGGAGAGTATATGTCAAAGGAGTTTGATGCATTTTTGTCTTCACGGGGCTTTGTTCACTCATGCACTTCTCCTTACACTCCTCAGCATAATCCTTCTGAAAGGAAGAACTGGGATGGCCAGATGCATTTTGAAGGCCAAGTCCCTGCCCAATAAATTTTGGCTTGATGCAGTGATGTGTGCCAACTATGTGCTGAATAGATCACCTACAAGGGCATTGAGGACTATTACACCTTATGAAGCATGGAAAGGCAGGAAGCCTTCACTTTCACACATGAGAGTTTTTGGGTCTCTTACATATGTTCATGTACCATCTCAGCTGAGACATAAGCTTAATGACAAGGCAATCAAATACATATTTATTGGTTATAGCCAGGAGAGCAGAGAGTATCAGTTGTATCAACCAAATACTGGGAAGATTATTGTTAGTAGAGATGTAATCTTTGCTGAACATTTGGCTTCTCCTCTTGTGGACTGCAAAGCTAAGCCAGAAGTTGACATGTTTGATGCCTTTGACTCTTGGTTACCTCTGCTTCCCTCAGAGGGGGACTTTGGTCAGCAACATGAGCCTCCTACATGCCCTCCAACAAGCAATGATCAGCCAGCACCCCATGCTGATTTGCAGGTTCCTCTTCTAGCACAAAATGATTCCACTATTCATGATGCAGTGATTGAAGAAAGAGCTGTCAATAGACAACAAAGGCAAGTTCCCATATGGCTTCTTGACACATTGAGGGACAGCAAACAAGATCAACCTCTTGCTGCCTGGACAAGATTAGGGAATAGACAGATGCATGGTCATTTTCTTGAGTTTGCACTCCTTGCTACAGCTTGCAATGAAGAGCCTTTGTGCCACAAAGATGCTTTTGACAGCAAAGAGTGGATGGATGCAATGAGAAAGAAAAGAAAGAAAGAAAGATATATTAACGTCCACGGGAGACCTCGCAGGCCTATGGGACAATGCGCACAGAAAAGCGAACTCATACAAGCCTCAGTGGGCTGAAGCAAAGGGTACGCTAGGACCCTTGCTGAGTACTAATCTATGCTAACAGAATCATGATCATAAACATAATCATAAATCATATCATATCAATCAATCTATCCAAGCGCTGGGACGAAACCGAAGCCTGGTACAGTGATGGCTCTCTGGTGGGCTGCGAAAATATCTCGTATCTGCATCTGTCGAGCTATCTCGTGCTGCGGCGGGGGGCGCAGTCTCCTCGCTCTCTGGACTCTTTTTGGGCTATGTCTAGAGTGATCCCTTGTCTCTGTCGGTCTCCTTTGAAGAAAGCTGTGATGGGTCGGACCTCAATAGAGTGTACTCTAGGGGCTGTTTGTCGCACACGTGGCCTCTGCGTCCCTCTCTCGGCAGTACTGTGCTGGCTATTCATCTAGACTGCTCTCATATCGGCTAGCTCCTCTTCCTCCACTCCACTGTGTCCAAGGACTGACTCAAATGTATAGAAGTCAGTGACGTGCCGCTGTCTCCGGTCACCCTCTATGTCCTGTAGTGGTCTGACCAACCCTTGTTGCTCTCTGATCTGTCGTAGAAGCACCTCCTTGTGTCACCGCATCTCCATCAGATAGAGTCCGTCTTGACAAAGGACCGAAGCCATTCGCCTCTAGGTAGAGACAATGGTAGCATCCTCGAATCTCATAGTAGGCTGGGAAAACACAAAGAAAATGCTACTCTGTCTCAACCATTCCCAGCGTACATAGCGTGCAGATCCGCTGCTCTCTAGGTATACCCGCTGCTCTCCCTGCCTCAACCCTCAGTTGATGGGATGAAACCCGCATCTGACCAATGGCAATCCTCAGTGCATGAGATACTCCTCTATCCTCGAGATATTGGGGTCTGATATGAATCCCTCCTCTGATACTCGCAGGAAGTGGTCGCGACAAAACTGGGTCTTGGTGGGGAGTTCCTGGTCCTCCCCCCAAGTCTGGGATGTGTGAAGTTGAAGGAGGTCTAACCGTATAATATGGTTGATCTCATCTCGCGGGATCAACTCAGGAGGTGCATCCATGCTGTACTGAAAGGGGGGAAGCCTATCCATCTGGATGCCGTGCTTGGCAAACCATGTAGATATGCGTGCATACCATGTGTCTGCCCCGCTCTCTGCGAGTCGTCCGGATGACTCTAGGGCCAATCTCGGAAGTCTCCAATGGGATAAGTCCCACACCCTGTGGATGAAAGTCACTATCTAAAAGATGGCATCAACCCGGAGAAGGGTCATGGCGAACTCTGCCTGTACTATCTCATGTGGAATTTAGGGCTTACATCAGATCATCTTGGATCCCATCGTCACCTGTAGCTGCTCGAAGCTCCTCCAATCTGTCCTCGGAAGATCGCACCCCGAGAAAGGTGCTGCATACATGACAGTTGGTCGCACTAGTGTGTCGAAAAGCCAGCCCTTCGTTGGTGGATCCTGGAAGTGCACCTGGAAACACTGCCGCTCTAGTCTAGCCAAAGCACTATGCCCTCGTGTGAGTCGTGCCTGGAGTGCATGTTTCATCGTGAAGATGGGTCCTGTGAAGACTGCTCCTAGATATGTGTATGACTGCACTATCTCCACTAGTTCACCACGATAGGTGAAAGTGAGTCGGTTAGTCACTGCTCGTGAGGTGTTGAAGACCATAACCTTAGTTTTCCCAAGGTTGACCGTCAGATCTCTCTCTCTGCAAAAACACTCTAAGGCCTCCAGATCTCTCTGTAGTCCCTCCGCTGAAGAGGATATGAGGACTATATCATTAGCATATAATAGTATCTGTATGAGGAGATCCCTTAGTGATGAGCCCTCACCACCTAGGCGATCTATGAAAGATGTGATCTCATCAATGTAGAGTCCAAAAAGAGTCGATGAGAGAGGGCAGCCCTGCTTCACCCCAATGGTGCTCTTGACCCACTCTGATAGGTTGCCTCGGGCATGGACCCTGCCTCTGACTGACTCATATAAGCTCATCACGCCCCAAATCAGTATCTCTGGGATCTGCGGGATTGTGGAAACAGTGTCGAAGGCCTTTTGAAAGTCTACGAAGATGTGTAGACTTTCTGATGTTTGGACCTCGCCTCCTCAATGATAGCCCTCAGAGTAAAAATGTGGTCTAGAGTAGAGTGTTGCCTCCTGAATCCTGCCTGCCCTAGTGCTCGTTGCCCCTGTGCCTCTGTGTGACTGTTGATCTCTCTCTCTAGCACTGATCCATAGATCTTGGCTAGTATGTGGCCAATCATGAGGGCACGATAGTTTTCGGTGTCCATGGGGTCTCTTGCTTTGTGTATCGGTACGATAGTAGTGGTGCTCCACACTGGTGGGAAGCCGTAGCTGAGCTACAATCTATTGCCAAAAATGACACATGGGAATTAGTAGATCTCCCTCCCGGCAAGCATGCCATTGGTACCCGATGGGTCTACAAATTAAAAAGGAAATCTGATGGTAGCATAAGGGTATGCCCAACAACAAGGCATTGACTTTGAGAAGACCTTTGCTCCCACTTCTAGGATTACTACTATTAGATGTGTCATTGCCATTCCAGCCCATCACCATTGGCAAGTGCACCAGCTTGACATCAAGACTGCCTTTCTTCATGGGGATCTGTAGGAAGAAGTTTATGTGACACAACCTCCTGGCTTTGAGGTTGTTGGCTCTGAAAACAAGGTATGCCAGCTGAGAAAAGCCCTTTATGGTTTGAAGCAGGCACCCAGGGCATAGTATGCTAAAATTCATGCACACTTACTGTCCCTTGGTTTTCAGAATAGCCCCACAGAGCCCACTCTTTATGTCCGTGGGAGTGGATCTGATTTTTTAGTGTTGATTTTATATGTGGATGACATGCTGATCACGGGCCCTAATACTGAGCATATTGCAGTTTTCAAGGCTAGCAAGCTTTTGAAATGTCAGACATGGGACAGCTGCACTATTATTTGGGCATTCAGTTTGCTCATGTTGAGGGGGGTATCATGATGTCACAGTCCAAGTATATTGGACAGCTCCTTGATCGTTTTCAGTTTGAGGATTGCAAGCTAATCTCTACTCCAGTGGACCCTGGCTTCAAATTTTCAGCTCATGATGGGAGCCCACCATGTGCTAACACTCTTTACCAGCAGGCTGTTGGATGTCTCATTTACTTATGCCACACCAGACCTGACTTACAGCATGCAGTATCCCAGCTCAGCAAGTTCATGCACATGCCCAATTCAAAGCATTGGCAGGCAGTGGAGAGTCTTCACATATCCCAGAGGCACTCAAGATTTAGCCCTCTTCTATGGTGATCAGGGTTCACTTACGATGCATGCTTACACGGATAGTGACTGGGCAGGTTGTTCCGACACCAAAGTGTCACATACCGGCAATTGTTTTTTGCTTGGCGGTTCATGTATCTCTTGGCTCAGCAAGAAGCAACCAACAGTTGCCACATCCAGCTGTGAGGCTGAGTATAGGGCAGCCTTCACCGCTACAGTAGAGTGTGTCTGGCTTCAACAGTTACTTAAAGATCTTGGTATTCGCGAGACATCCTCCACTATGGTCTACACTGACAGCCAAAGTGCTTTGGCCATTGCGCGTAATCCAGTGTTTCATGCGCGTACCAAGCACATTGAAGTTCACTATCATTATGTTCGAGAGTGGTTGTCAGCAGGAGACATAGAGTTTTCTTTCCCTCCCACAGAGGACAACATAGCAGATATGTTTACAAAGGCACTTCCTCATCCCAAGTTCAAAGTCTTTCGACAGGCTTTATACTTGGTTCCCTTTGTTACGTGATCTGGCATACCTTGTACATTCATAGGTGGCTATATCCTTTTGGATGAACATGTCCCACCATGACCAAAAAATACCAGGTATTTTGAGACGTTTCGAGAATACTTCAGCCCATAGCATGGAGGGGGATTTGTAGGCCATCTTCTCTCGGTCGTATTGATGCCCTCTAGGCCCTGGTATGTGCCATGTAGCTTTAGTTATTGGCACTTAGGTCACCTAGTACTTTGTGTCTTATGACACCTAGTACTAGTGGTACCACTAGGACACTAGGTCCTAGGGTTCTCTTTTATAGTACTTTGTACTTTCATTTTCATTCTAGTTGATGTGACGGCTTCCACTTCTTGCTCCACTCTTGTGGATCCTTTTTCTTCCGTGAGCCTACAATTATTTTCCAAAAAACAAGTGTGTGAGACATTTGAGGATTGGAGGCTGATCACCCTTATGTCGGTCATTTACAAATTGGTATCAAAGATGCTCGTTGCTCGCATTAAGGATTTCTTGCATGAAGGATTGCATCCTGCTCAGTATTGTTTTGTCCCGCGTAGGCATATTACAGATAATATGGCCGATGCTTATGTGGAAATTGAATATGCAAAATAGACCCAGCAAGATGTCCTTTCGATGTAGGTGGATTTTGCTAAGTAATTTTACACTGTCCAGTGGGACTTTATTGCCCAAACTATGTGGGCTCTGGGTGTTGGGGATAAGATGCAACATGTTATATACTGACTGTATCGAGGCAGAAAGGCTGCGGGAATCATTCCAGGAGATCTTACAGATCAATGGACTCTTCTTTTCTTCTGTGAGGCAAGGTTGTCCTCTCAGTGCATTGGCAAGGTTGTCCTCTCAGTGCATTGTTGTATGCCATTGCTACTCACCCCATGCTTCTTTACATGGATCATCTGGTGGATGTGGGTGATTTGCATAGTCTGGAAATCCTTGATACGAGAACGTTTGTGGCACAAGCCTATGCGGATGATTCATTCTTTGTTCCAAAAAATACAGAAAGGGATGAGTGCTCTTTCTTTGTTTGGATTGGCTGCTAGTTTGCATGTCAATTTTGGAAAATCTAAGCTCCTTCCTTTGCATGACAAGGAATGGCATTCCCTGCTTTAGCCTGGACAAATAATACAGCCCATGCAGATAGTCAGACATCTTGGTTACCCTTTGGGGTGGAAACTGACTCGCAGACAACAACTGGATTGGGTGCTTCAGAAACTTAATAAGAAACTAGAATACTGTAAATTTGATACTTGGCCTTTGCATGTTCGTTTCTGCGAATTGTCCAATCTAATCTACTAGCCTATATTCAGTTCTATCTGCCTTTGATGATGTTTACTAAAAAGGACATCAACTCCTTCATGTCTGCTATTATGGAACTCTTCTGGAGGTCACATCATCATTGTAAGGCTCTCAGGCTTCTTTTTGTGGAACACTTATGCACTCCAAAAATGCATGGGGGACTGAATATTCTTAATATTATATCTTGACTCACAAGGGAAAAATGATGTTCCATTTCATGCTAATCAGCCTTGGACTGTTATGATTTGTCATTTTCTACTGCATATTATTACTACAGTTTATAGTTTCTGGGAGCCAACACAATGGGATTTCCTCCTTGGGCACATTCAGGGCAAAATTCGGGGTTGTCCCTTCGTTACTCGGGTGCTTTTTGATTGGAAATCCATACTCTCACATCTAAAATGGATTGGTCGGACTTCTTCGGATTGTAACTCCTTGCGTGCTGAAAGTATTCACTGGTCAAAGGCTTTTGCTGCTCCTCTAGCTTTGCAAGAGCCCAGGCACTCTTATTTTTTTAATATGGTCAGGGGGATTCGTCTTGTGGCACAAATCATGTGGTCTATAAGGCGCAATGCAAGGTGGTGGAGAGGTAGACTGTGTCACCTCTGGAATTGCAAACTCCCTCTGCGCCAAGAGGTTTTCTTTGGAGAATAGTTGTGGGTGTTTTTCCTTCTGGCTCGAAGGCATATGGGGCCATCTACGTGTCATCGATGCTTAGCTGCTTGGGAATCGATGGCTCATATATTTTGGCATTGTCAAGAGTCATGAGATTTTCTTATTTTGTTTGGAAAGGATCTTGCGGGCTCACTTTTCAGCGGCTGTCTTTGGCAGGCTATTTTGGCTGTTTGGATTGCATCCTGACCGGCAGGGATAGATCTTTTCTTTTCTTGGGTTTGCTATTGGGCTTTATGGACTGTTTGGAAGGATAGAAACCATTGGGTTTTTGGTGACCTTTCTCTAAATAAGTTCTCCTTCTTCAGAGGGTCCATCAGGCAGTCCTTTTATGATTGCCTGCATGTGGACCAATTTCATTACTCTCAATAATTGGCATATATGCAAGTTTTCTGAAGATGTAATTGCTCTCCTTCTTGGAGACAAATTTGCCTAATATAATTATCTGGATTTCACCCCCAAAAAAAGTGTGTGCGCGCGTGCGTGTGTGTGTACATACAATGAGAATCAATACAGTGGTTTCACCGCACCAAAAAAAGTGTGTGTACATACGTACATACATACGTAAAACAAAAGAAATGGAGGGTATCAGGTGATGGACAGAGGTTGGCAGGGTGCATGGGGTTCTAAATCCAAGGGAAATGATTTCCTAGTCATACCCCAACATTTTCATCCAGTTTGCAAACGTTTTTCATGAGGAAACAACATTTTCCTATGTTTTGTGAAAATGTCCCAGAGAGTTACTGATGCCAGAGAGTGAACTGGACTTGCTTTTTGTTTGAAAAATACAGCACCCAGTGAACCAGGATGGTTCTTAGTCTTAAAGGACGTGTAGACCCATATACTAATATTTACTGCATATGTTTATGTCTAGGGCTTGAGGTTGTTCTTGCAAATGGCAATATACTTGACCTTCTCGGAACATTGAGAAAAGACAACACTGGATATGACTTGAAGCAGTTGTTTATTGGTAGGGAAAACTAAACATTCGGCAGTTCTGTTACAAATTCTGGGTGAAGTTTATCCTTGTATCACTAGTAACAGTTCTTCTCTTCTATTTGTAAGGTTCTGAAGGGACGTTGGGGGTGGTGACCAAAGTGTCCATATTGACCCCACCAAGGCTATCCTCTGTGAACTTGGCATTTCTTAGCTGCAAGGATTACTTCCATTGCCAGGTATCTTCCTCTTTTCAGTGGTTTGACTTCTATCTATCTCCATGGTAAACACTTTTGAAGGAAGACTGCATGTGTCATAAATGGACTTTATTTATTTAGCAGATGTTGAAGAGTCTTTGATATTTACAGAAAATTTTATGGGAAGCTAAAAACAGGCTTGGAGAAATACTTTCAGCATTTGAGTTTTTGGACAGGCCTGCATTGGATATGGTAAGTCATATGGAGAGTTCCACCCTTTGTTCAGTTAGCTTGACACTCTTTCAATACTTGAAAACTTTATGTGCACTCACTAAAGCTGAAAAACTAAAAGCCAAGTCTATGGATGCTCAACAAACATAATTTGACTAATGTGATGTATCATGTATTAACATTGTTTGGCGTATTTGATAAACATAGATTTGCTCACTAAATAGTTTGGTCTTTTCCCGTTCTCCCTTTTCCTCTCTCTCTCTCTCTCTCTCTCCTCTCTCTCTCTCTCTCTCTCTCTCTCTCTCTCTCTTTTCTTCCTTCTCACATAGAGAGAAGTTCACTTTTGACGGGCTTCCAAATAGAGATTCCTATACATATTTGGGAGTGCTCTTCTCTGGCCCAATCTTCACAATGAGACCAGCTATGCAGGCCCGATTCAGCAGGGGCCATGTGCACTTCCCAGGATCGAGTGCTAGTGCTTTCATTCTCACGTCCAAGATCCCAAGACCAAGTGTCTTCTCTTGGACTTTCTGGTCTGCCCACATAGTATGTATGGCAGTCCCTGCTAGGGCCTCGACCTATCAAAGATGGCTTGGGCTCTAGTAGAGAGGCTCTGGGTTTTACTTCTCGCACAGATGATCCGCAATAAGCCTTCCCCCGCTGGATGTTGAGTTCCCTCTAGCTTGACACAGCCTTCGAAGTGATCACCTCCATCGATTCAAACACTTTGGTTCC
The DNA here is from genome assembly GCF_047967505.1 of Dipteris shenzhenensis. Lineage (NCBI taxonomy): Eukaryota > Viridiplantae > Streptophyta > Polypodiopsida > Gleicheniales > Dipteridaceae > Dipteris > Dipteris shenzhenensis. The sequence goes on along the minus strand of NC_141600.1, from coordinate 33,540,337 downwards.
ACTATCACGGCTGGCCTTATCTTCATCTGTGACATTATCGGCCGAGGGAGATCATAGATGTTGGTATACTTAGACATCCAGATGGTTTGCGAATCTTGGACTTCACATAGGTACAATGTTAAGTTTTGATTTTTATGACTCTTGGATCAGAGAGGTATCATCTATTTATAGATCAGCCTGTAGCCAGGTTCCCATTCCAAAGGAGACAAATTTCAGATCTTGAGATCAGTCCAACAGGGATGTCCAATTGCTCCTCTATTGTACTCATTTGTGGTAGAGGCCGTGAGTTTCTCTATCTTAGATCTAGTTTCGACTGTTTTGACTTTCTTGGATTGAGACTCTCTCTTAGAAAGGACGAGGAGTTATTGGATAGTAAGCTTGCAGATGACATGGTATTTTTTTGTGTGCCTTCCCTTAGACCCTTTTCATGCTTTTAGGGAAGCCTTGAGTGTGTTTTGCCCTGCGGTAGGAGCCATAGTAATTGGTACAAATCCAATGGCTTTTTGGGTTAGGGGTGAGGACTCTTTAGATTGGATTTAGATTTTGGCTTCACTTGGGTTCGGAGATCAAGCTCATCCAAAATGAAATTATTCAACATAATTAGCTGCCTATCGATCTCATTTTACACAACGGGTGGGATCCTCCTGTTAGAAACATACTGTGTGTGTGTGTGTGAGAGAGAGAGAGAGAGAGAGAGAGAGAGAGAGAGAGAAAGAAAGAAAGAAAGTGTATTATTGTCCACTAAAGGCCAAAATGGGCCCATGGGACATCAAGAACTCTGCATACAAGATAGCACAAAATCAACGTGCCACAAAGAAGAGGCATCGTCGAATATCATCTAAGTGCTACGCAATACAATGCAAGTGAAAGTACATAATGTCAAATCTGAGCCTAAATACAAAGTAAACTAGATGCAAGAAAACCGCCCCTGGGTGCAAGATGGGGGGATGAGTACAATATGCCAATGCAAAGATACAAGTCCAGTTGTCACGGAGTCTGAGAACCAAAATAATACTGGAAATCCTGTCCATCGACTCTGCCTCCTGCTATGAGAGTACAAATCTGAGCAAAGGTGAGGTGAGCGGCTGGTGGGGCGAGATCTCCATGAGTAAGTCTCCTCCGAAAAGCTGCCATCATCCTGGATCGTCTGGAGATGAAGCGGCGAGTACGTCCCCTATGTAACAAGATCCTGCGGCGTCTACAAACCATCTCATATGTACATCCACAGGGTGGAGGCATGTGTCTTGTGTGAGCTCTGACCTCCTCATGCTCCTCCTGGTCTCTGTCCTCTGGTATAGCGTGTGCCTGAGCTCTATCAGGCTGGGCTCTATCACGCTCCGGTCTGTGCTGATGGTCTCTGAGGTAGTCTCGTCGAAGCATAGTGGCCTCCCTGACATAAAGAGCTAGGCAGTGTTGATCCTCGTAGTCCATCACTCGTGAGAGAGGTCCAAAGCCATCCGTGAAGAGACAGTGGGCTTTTTTGTGTGGACAGATGACCACAAATGCTTATGGACATTGACTAGTTGATCCATCGGAAGTAGTACTGGGCAAATTTCAAGGTAAAATACCTCGCTGTCCATTTTCTAATTCCTTGATACAGGACTGGAAGCAAGTACTCTCGCACATCAAATGGTCTCCCCTTCCTACTTCTACAGATTCCTCACTCAGATTGGAAAGTATTCATTGGAGTGCTGTGTTCTCCTCTCCCCTTGCAGCTCAACAACCCATCAGAGCTTATAATCTTATGAAAATGGGTATCCGTTTCATTGATGATGTAGTAGATATGCAAGGAAATATCCTCACTTTTCCAGTAGCATGTCGACAATACAATCTGGGGATGCATCATAGACCTATATGGAAAGCTATTGCTGATCTCTTACTCCCTCTAGTTCCGATACCGACATTGAATGTCAGAGACAGGCTTCAAGATTGGCACCTCCAGTCTTCAAATACTAGCATCTCCTCTAAGCCTTTGCATTTATTGACTTCTATACAGGCTTATCGATTGATATTACCTCCTCCTTGGATTGCCCATCATGCTAATTCTCTATGGCATTTGAACAAGCCATTAGCTTGGTGGAAGGGGAATTTGCAATTGTAAAATGCCATTGAAGCAACGTCTATTTTTGTGGAGATGTATTGTTGGTATTCTTCCTGAGGGGTGAAATTGGCTCAAAGGCGGATAGCTTCACCTCTTTGTCCAAGATGTCACCTTACTTCTGAGAGTATTCCACATCTACTGTGGTCTTGTTCACATTCCAGAAACCTTCTAGACAGAATCTCCTATTTCTTATCTCCAGATTTCCAGCACACAGGTTCTCCAGGTTTTTCTGGATGTATGGCAAACTATCAGCATCTCTGTCACAGTATGCTCTTTTCTTCCACTGGATCAGATACTGGGCCTTATGGACCCTCTGGTTGCAGCGTAATCAAGCATATCTGAATTCTCCCCTTCAGCGTCCATATGAGTTCTTCCGAGCCTCATTGCGGCAATCATTATATGATGCCTTACATGAGGAAGATTTGGATGTCTCTTGTATTCAACTTTTCTTTTACTGCTTCTGATGCATAGGGCTTTGGCTCTCTTTTGAGCACTGCCCAGATGTAAATGAAAGTTTCGTAATATAAGTATCTTGGTTTCACAAAAAAAAAAGTGTGTGTGCATGTGCACATGTGTATGCACATGCTAGTGTGGGAATCCCATTGTGACTAATGAGGACCTCAACAAAAGTTGATAGTCTCAGAAAATGACAGAACAAAAAGTGAAGAATGCAAGGAAAGATAGAAAGGTATGCCTTCATCAAACAAGGAAAAAGAACAAAGACAAGAATCAGGGGATGGGACACAAAGGTATTGCATAGGAATTTTGGACCTTCAGGATCAAATTATGCAATATAGAACGCGTCATGAGGAATCTCTCCTGGTCTCTCGGCCTGGTCGCCGTCCATCCTCCATGCGTCGCATCCTACCAGCCTCTATCTCGAGCTGATGCGAAGAGACTCTAAGCTGGCCAAGGGCAATCCTCAGTGAGTGGGACATGTGGATACCTGTATAGCCTGGTGGAATGACAAACCCATCCTCTGAGATCCGAAGGAAGTGGTCACGATATGTGGCCATCTTCGTCGGAAGCTGCTTGGGATAAATCCAAGTGCGATACGTATGAAGCTGCAGCAAGTCTGCTCTCGTGACCTGGCTAAGCTTGTGGCGAGTCAACTCGAGATGAGGGGCATCCATGCTGTATCGGAAGGGAGGCAGTCTATCCATGTCTAGTCCAAGAGATGTGAGCCACCTAGTGAGTCTGAAGTACCAGCAGTATCGGGCCCCAGATCGTGCCAACTCCATAGAAGATGCAAGTGCTAACCATGGCAACCGAGCTCTGCCTGCTGCTGAGTCTCCAAACTCCCTAACCCTGTGCAAATACATGACCGACTGAAACGCTGCATCCAATGCAAGGGGAGTAGCTCCAAACTCTGCTAGCATGATCTCGTGCGGAACTGTAGCCTTGGCCCTAATGAGCCGAGAGAACATGATGATCTGTAACCTCTCTACTCGTCTCCAATCTGCAGCGCCGAGGTCTCTTGCCCAGAAAGGAGCTGCATACATCGCAGCTGGTCTTACCAATGTATCAAAAAGCAAAGATTTCGTATCGGGATGCTGAAAGTGGGACTGAAAACATTGACGCTCAAGATGAGCCAACGAAGCATACCCTTTACTAATCCTATCTCGTGCTGCATATGTCATGGTGAAGACCGGTCCCCTGAAAACTGCCCCCAAATAAGTGTACTCTCTAACAAGCTCAATGGGATGTCCGTCATAAGTGAAGCAAAACTCATCCGTGCTGTAAATACGATTAGAGGTGTTGAAAACCATAATCTTGGTCTTGCCAAGGCTTACGGTCAACCCCCTGTCCTGGCAAAACCTGTGGAGTGCCTCAATATGTGCCTGGAGGCCCTGAGCAGTAGAGGAAATGAGAACCACATCGTCCGCATACAGGAGGATAGGAATGGAGGATCCTGAGAGAGTAGAGCCCACACCGCTTGTCATCTGTACAAACATCTCTAGCTCATCAATATATAATCCAAAGAGAGTAGGAGAGAGCGGGCAACCCTGCTTCACCCCAATCGTGCTGTATACCTCCTCTGAGAGCCCCTCACGTGTCCGAACCCGACCAGTGACCCTCTCATACAAAGCCATGATAGCCCACTGTATCTCTCCACTGAAGCCCATCTGACGAATCCTCTGAAACAATCTGAATCGCGGAACTGTGTCAAATGCCTTCCTGAAGTCCACGAAGCAACAATAAAGCCGTTGCCTTCGTGACTTCGCCTCCTCTACCAGTGCCCTGAGTGTGAGGATGTGGTCAAGTGTCGAATGATCCCTGCGAAATCCAGCCTGCCCTCTGGCTCTGAGTCCTGTCGTCTAGAGAGAGAGAGAGAGAGAGAGAGGCTAGGGAGGAAGGAAATGATACTGAAATGGAGACATTATGGAAAGGCTCATATTCATTCATCAAGTGTCAAATGACAAGTACAAGCCTTTATAGGCTACACACTCACACAGCAGCACCAAGTGCATATGGGATAAGTCCCATGGTGACAAGTGGCACTCACACATGACTCACACAACCTACCTTCGCACTTGGAGCACCTACAACTACTGCCTTGCTGATTTCGGACCTACTGCAACATTTCCAGCACTTATCTTGACCACAAGGGCTCCTCTTCTGGTTCAGTTCTGCATTTCGAAGCATTTCCTTGCTGTGTTTTCATTAGGGTTTGCATTTTGGAGCCTCCAAGGTCATCAACAAGCTGCTGAAAATGTTTATTCAAGCATTTCTTCGACCGCCTTGCATTTGTCAAGGCTGCTGATCTCTTTCAGAGCCCTAGATCAGCCCCTCTATTTGCTGGTTATTCATTTAAGCTTGCTGGCTCTTCATTTGCTGCTGCAAAATTTGATACCTCAGTTTGCTACTATGGAGCCTAGTCCTCGTGGTGAAGACCCACCACATGAGACGTATGACCTGAAGAAGGACGCTTGTGCCTGGAAAAGCATCCATCCATCCATCTATCTGATTTAGCTGGAACATTTTGGGATGCATAGCTCTTGTATATCAAATATGAATCTGATGTTTATGCTTTTAGGGGTTGCAAATGAGAGTTACAATTGCAAATGGGTTTTTCAATTAAGTTTTTATTGTAATCATGAATCACTTTCCTGTAATTTGTTTTGCTGCATTGACAATGTAATTTTAGGTGCCTTGATGGGAATATTTAATTTCATCTCACAAATTTTAAATGTTTTGTGATCATGAAGGTATTAAATCATTTGGATGGTTCTCGAGATCCGTTACCAACCTCCAAACAGGACTTCTACCTGCTTATTGAGACAACTGGTAGCAGCCAAAGTCATGATAGGTAATCTCATTCTTAGCGTAACCATGACAAGGTAGAACTAGCCAATTGATCGTGCAATTGAGCAAATATACTTTAGTACCTAGTTCAAAAACGTTGTTCAGGATGAAATATTCCTTGCGTAATTGTGTTGATGAAAAGAAATTCTGTATAAACATTTTTTCTGTATATACTGATAGTCTATTAATAAGGAATAAATTTGTTAAAGTTTACGTGTGGCTATCAAGTGGGGGATTGACCTAATCCAAGCCATGACAAATACAAATGTATGATGTTCATGGTAAGTCAGGGTAATGTATGTGATGTCCATGGTAAGTCACGGTGGCTTATTCTCTACAGCAAGGGGATGCATGTTGTCTTTGAATATGTGAATTCATCATCATGAGGGCAAATTTCAATGTGTCTATATGCTAACTTAGTTGTAGCACCTTCTTTGACATGTTCAAATCTCTATTAATACCCCCAAATCCAGAGATTGCAGACATAACTATGCTGTTTCTTATGAATTTTGGGCACAAATTTCCTTTTATTCATATCTTGTAAACTACCTGAATTAGGTGCATGCAAATATTCATCATTATATCTTTTAAAGACTATTTGTTCTCCGAGTTCTCTCATTTAGGAAAATTATTACATATTGTTCTGTAAAACCATGAATCATTCCAATCTAAGTTTGATTTGGAGAGAATAAGGTGTAATAGGTCATCATTTCACATCCATACTCATTATATATTTTCATCTCAATGGTTTGTTATTGATTTTGTACACATGTTCACTTGAGTTCTTGTTTCAATACTTGGCACATCCAGCCAGTTATCTTCCTCATATCAAGTGCAATGGTCATCTTCAGTTATATCTCTTTACCATGGTCTTCACCTGAGTTTACACCATCTTGCTGTTTTTGATGGCATCTTTGCAATGTTAGCCATAGTCACACTTCTGATGGTTCTCATCCAATCAAATCTAGTGATAGGACGTTGAGAGCTAGTGCATGGGGTGGATCTCACTAGGTTTGGGATTATATTACAGCTCATAGGGTTGATTAGGCACGTTGGTTCACTTTATTGGATTATCCTCCACCTTTTAGCATGCCTCATTAGAAAAGGATGCTCTGCACATCCACATGCTTTCCATACCCACTTATTAGGTTTATATACCGTATAATTATCGTAGTACCTTTAGACTAGGCTTCTTGTGCTATGTAACAATGCCTATTAATGAAGATCTATAGTTCCAATCTATAAGGCAGACAAAATCTCCAAAACCAATTTTTTAAAAGAGTATTCTAGTTAATGGAGAAATACCACGATCATTCAAATGCACATTACTTAGTGAGTCAGTGCACATCATGCCCTAAGTAGCGGTTTCAATCCAAGTTAAATGTGAGTCGTCGGGCTTGAGTTTTAGTCCTAGCAAGCGTAGGATATTCTATTTTTTATTGGTTTATTCTATAATCAATTGTGTATATGGGTAGAGGAAATTATGGGCAAATTTTTAAAAGAAAATTTAACTTAAAGTAATTAATATATTAATTTTGTATCCTTTGTATCCTTTTAAATTATAATATAATTTAATTAAAAAACATTTAAATAATTTCTTTTAAAAATCTTTTCATAGCTTTTTCATACCTCATAGATGTTTGCATGCTTTCTTGTTCATTTTTCCATGTTGTTTGTTGAGATCTAGCTTGCTTTTGTCTCCATCAGTCTCCTATCTTCACAATCGCCATAGCAGTGCCAATCTCTAGTGCCCATTTCCTCCCTTGTTAATTGTGAAATTTTTCTATGCCAAGATCTATGTGCCATTGCCCATAGCTTGCCTACATCTTTCTCACTTGCACATGTTTTTAATTGCAATTCACCTTGTGAGCCTGTTGATCATCTACAATCATCAGTTCTAGAACCTTGTGCATGCAAGTGTCAACCTATTGGAGAAGTTTTGTATTATTCAAGACTCCGAACAAACATGGAGGTAGCGCTTATCACGCAAGAGCACCATGTGGTTTGAGGATGGGGATAGTGTGGACATCTGGGCTGTTCCAGGGTCTCCTAGCAGATCGTGCAGTAGTTTTGCACCTACCAGAAGCCATCCCGGGCTTCTAGACTTGAAGAATTTCTCCAGCAGGCTTTCAAGGTTTCTAAAAAGAACAGATTCAATCTCCTATCAAGATTGGACTGCCAGGGATCAGAGGAGTGGCAGAGGGAAGAGGAATTGCTGTTTTTCTCCTGACAAGGGCTGGTTTTGTTGATTTCGCCTGCCCCATAGTGCCAGAGAACTGCTCCAGACAGACTTGTTTTCTTGCTTCCCAGGGCCTTAAAATCGATCGACTGCCTCCCAGAAGCTTTCCTATTGCCTCAGAACCTTTAGATCCTATTGCTTTGTTGCAGCTATCCTTTCTATACGCCAAGAACAGACAAGATTGGTTGTCTTGCCAGCCTCTGTCCTGCCAGGACTCCCTTGAAGGGTATCAGAGCTGCTAGGTTAGAACCATCAGCCAGAATCGGAAGAAAGGCCGCCATTGGATATTGCACTAGATTGGGATGCCTTTGTGTGATTGAAACTGATGCATAGTAGGACGGAAGGGCTTGTGAATGGACTATTCAGTTGGCTGATTTTGGGCTGACACACGACAATGCTACGTTTTGTATTTGGATGCCTTCTGAATAATAAAGAAATACCGAAAGGGGCACTAAGTTTAGGGCCAGTCTAGTCTCCGGTGCAAGACAAGGGCAATCTAGCTCTTGGGTGTTGTGTTCTAAACTGTTTTGGTTTGTCCTAGAAAGCTCTAAATGGCTGGAAATTAAGTATTTGTTGGTTATTATCTGTTCATTTCCCTTTGGAGATTCCGAAGGCCGGTTTCAGTGGTTCCCTTGTCGGGATATCGCCATCTTCCTCAAGAGAGTGAGCCGTGGTTCTGCTTGGGTCAGGACAACAAATACTAGTTGCTGTAATAAATTTGCAGCCCAGAGAAATTTTCAGCCATGACACATAGCTCTGATGGAGGGGAGAAATTAGGATCTTTTGATTATACTGCATGGTGAAGATTAGGAACAACCCATTCAATCAGAGTAGGCTACTGAGGGTTCTCGACATGAAAGAGGAAGAAGTTGAGGAGCCAAATGCTGATGCACAGTTCAGGGCACAACTTCAAGGAATCGCTCAGACTTTCGCACAGTTGATGCAAGATCCACGCTTTGCAGAGTTTTTGAATGCTCCTTTTAAACCCAAGAAGAAGAAGAAGAAAATGCAGCAGCCTGGTGTGAGTTGCAATGCCTTCTTGCATCTGGTATGGATGGAATCCCCAAAATCTTTTATTTTTCGGTTTGAGACAGCAGACTTTCCCCCCATCTTCTATGCCTACATGTTATTTTGGAGGAGGTTTAGTATTCTAGGCTATGGTTGGACCTGAGCAAGACATGGGGATGCTTCGAAATTTCCCTTTTGGATTTCAGCCTGGCATGTAAGGCTATCAGGGACAGATGTTTGGAGGTATGCCTACTATGATGCCTAACATGATGTATGGTAACATTGGGATGTAGCTCAGGATGTAGACTACTATGCCTAGTGTATGATGGGAAATTTTTCTTGAATGCCTAGAATGACTGCAACGGGACCAGGAATGGTCAATCTTGTTGTGAGTTATGGGCAAAGTGCAACTAATCTTGGTAATCTTATGCAGCCTCCGTATTTACAGCCACCCACCTATGATAATCTCACACCCAAGGGAAAGCAGAAGGACTACAAAGAGGGTGGCTTAGTTGTAAAATTTGACACCTTTAATGGGAGTCAAGACAGGTTAAAAGCTCTTACTTTTATTCAGCAGTTTGATGCAGCCCACTCAAGTGGGAATTTTACGGAGTCATCAAAGATTAGAAAAGCTGCCACTTTCTTGAAGGGTTATGCTTTACAATGTTGGACAAATCTTTTTTTGCAAGGCAGAGCACCTACCACTTCGGTGGATTTTAACCAAGTCTTTTCAGTTGCATGGTTGACTACTACATTTAAAGTTGACATTATGACTGCTTGGCATAAATTGGATGCAGATAGTTGCCGCAATTTGGAAGAATACAATAAGAAATTTTGGGAAGCCCTGTTGCTAGTGAGTTCCTATCGGCATGTTCCATTGTCTGAGCAGACAGAGCAGACAGAAGAAATATTGTTGTGGGTTGCTGAAGGAAATTCATGACTTTTGCATGAAATCCAAGGTGTCAACATGTTTCGGCTGATAGAAAATGCCAATACAGCTTATGCTTTGCTACAGGACAGGTCAATTTGTTTTAAGGGCAGCAAGAGGGAAGAGTTCAAAAAGAAAGACAACTTCAGTAAGCCTACAAAAGCTACCCTTGTTGTAAGACGTCGGCGTGTTCTCAGGTCTCGTCCCACGAGGTTGACAGAAGTAGGGATACAAGTCCTTAGGGAGCAAAATAGATGTTTCTACTGCAGGGAAGAGGGCCATCAGGTGCATGAATGCCCACATAAGAAGAAAAGAAAGCAGCCCATGAAGGATAAAAGTGAACGAAAACTAGAACCCAATGCCAATCAAAAGGGGAAGAAGCAAAAGCCATCTGTTGGACTTTGTGCCTGATATGATTAGTGATAAGAGACAGGAGGATGACACAGAGCTTGGGGAAAAGTTCGTGACTTTTTCTTTGACCCAAGTGCTAATGCAAATTTCATCTCTCCTGAGTTAGCATGCAAGCTCGGTATTTGACTAGAAGAAATGGGTTCACTTGTGCAAGCAGACATGGGCGGAGTACATCCATCACTACGATTATTGGGAAGCTCTGCCTTCATATCCAGAGTTATGTTGATACAGATGAATTTATATTATGACTCTGAATGGGTGTGATGTGCTTTTTGGATTCCATGGTGTTATCGTCTTCGGGCTATTGTTGATACCTATAATAAAACGGTTACCCTGACTCACAGGGCAAAGAATCGTGTACTTGATGTGAAACTCGAGGAGAGTCCATTCCAGTTGTATCTGCTTCTGCAATTTCTTTAGTAATGAAAAAGTATATTTCTGCGTATTTGATTTTTGCCCAAGAAAAAGAGAGAGAAGATGATCGGCCACCTCTTTCTGGTTTGGATAAAGAGCGGACAAATTTCTTGTTTCAATTTCAGGATTTTTTTTTTTGAGTCTTTACCAGGGGAACTTCCGCCTGAGAGACCCGAAGACCATGCTTTCGATAGTAACCCACCGAATATACCACCGTACAGGGTCAACGCTACTCAATGAGAAGTAATATTGAACTAGGTAAATGAATTGTTGCATAAGGGACTGATTCGGCCCAGTTTCTCCCCGTACTATTCACCAGCTCTTTTGGTGCAGAAGAAGGATGGATCTTGACGGATGTGCATCGACTACCGTGCACTTAACAAGATCACAGTGAAGAACAGGTTCCCCATTCCTCGAATTGATGACATCTTGGACACACTTGAGGGGTCTTCCATTTTCAGCCACGTTGATCTGAAGAGCGGGTTTCACCAGATCCGCATCAGACCAAAAGATGTACACAAGATTGCTTTTAGAACCACTTTTGGGCTATATGAGTATCTTGTGATGCCATTCGGCTTGACCAATGATTCTGCTACATTCAATCTTATGATGGACATGATTTTTAGAGAGCACGGGTCTTTTATGGGGACATTCTTTGATGTCATCATTGTGTTCTCCAAAAGTGAGGTAGAGCATTGATACTTGTACAGAGGTCACAACAGCAATAGTGGACTAGAAAGTGCAGCTTGGAGGGAGAGAGCAGCTCTGATAGAGGGAGAGAGAGGGAGAAGGTATAGAGGTGCAACTGAAGCTTGAGAGAAGCTCCAAGAGGTCTGTAGCTAGGAATGGAGGGAGAAAGAGTAGAGGGGAATGAGCAGCTATTCCAGGAGGTGTTGTAGCTAGGAATGGAGGGAGAAAGAGCAGAGGGGGATGAGCAGCCACTATAGGAGGTACTGTAGCTAGGAATGGAGGAAGAAAGAGCAGAGGGGGATGAGCAGTTGTTGCTATAGGAGGTGCTGTAGCTAGGAGTGGAGAGAGAATGAGCAGCTGCTACAGGAGGTGCTTGAGAGTGAGAAACACAGTGGACCAGAGCAGGAGGGGGAGACATCTGGCGGTTGTGTTTGAAGAGTTGAGAAAACATAAGCCGGTCATTAATGCAAAGAAAAGTGAATTCTTCATGCCAAAAATTCACTTTCTTGGGCATATCATTTCCAAAGATGAAGTCCAGATGGATCCGGTGAAGGTTGAAGCAATCCGGAATCGGCCACCACTCAGGAACATTCACAAAGTACGGAGCTTTCTTGGGTTATGCTCATACTACATGAGGTTTATTTGTTATTTTGCTGAGATTGCTTCACCTCTGCATGCTTTGCAAAAGAAAGGAATATCTTTTCGATGGACTTCCAAAGAAATTGCAGCTTTTGAAGAGCTGAAAGAAAAGTTGTGCTCTGACCTTGTGTTAATCTGGCCAGATTTGAGAAAGCCCTTCGCTGTCTAGTGTGATGTATGTGGAAACAGCACTGGAGGTGTTCTTATGAAGGACGTAAGGGTCGTTGCTTATGAGAGTAGGGTGTTCCAGCCTACAGAAATGAATTTCCAGATTTATGAAAAGGAAATGCATGCTGTAATTCATGCCCTTTCACAATGGAAGCACTACTTGCTAGGTGCTGATTTTTATGTTCAAATAGTTCATTCCTCGCTGAGGTATTTTCTCACGCAGAGAAAACTATCTGAGAAACACATGTGCTGGCCCAGTTTTCTGTCTATGTTTCATTTTCAGATCATGGTTGTAAGACACGTTAAGACACGACACGTTAGACACGCTTCAGACACGAGTGTCTAAAGTGTCTTAAAGATAAGACACGTAAGACACGCCATTGTGGTTATAATAATAAATATTTAATTAATATATGTATAAGTATACAAATGTACAACTTGCTAGCATAGCTAGCTACTAGATTCTAGAAGTACAATAAGCTACACTTAAATAATGCAAGAAGAAACAATGCACTTGTACAATGTAGTTAAGAGTCAAGACTCGTCACTCAAGACTTAAAAGTTAAAGTTAAGACTCACGACTGAAGAGCTCGCAAGTTTTGAGTACTAAAAGGTTTAAACTGACAATTGAATCTTCTCACACGTGACATGAATGAAAACTGCATCTCGATACATATAATTGAAAGAAAGCTTTCGACTCTCAAGACTCAAATCTCTAAAGATTCATCCTAATCTGAATCTATGAGGTCACTGCCACTGCTAGATCCAAAGTCGCCATCAATGATAGCATGGCTAAGTCAAACTCAATGTGTGTTATTACTCCCCACCCACCAAAAAAAAAAAACACTAGAGTGTCTAAAGGTGTCTTAAGATAAGACACGTGTCTTAAGTGTCTTAAGTGTCTTATCATAAGGCACGAGTGTCTTAACAACCATGTTTCAGATTGTGCATGTGCCTGGAAACAAGAATGTGGTTCCTGATGCACTTTCTAGAAGGCCAGTGCCTAATGCCGTATCAAAGCAACCACAGGTTTCTGCAGTTTCTATTGCCAATCATGATGTATTGGATGCCATGAAAGATCAATATGCTACGGATGATGACTTTGCAAGAATATATGATCAATTGTCTGAGGGACAAACAAATGAGCATTATGCTCTTCGAGATCGCTTTCTGTTGATGCATGGCCGTTTGTGTGTCACAAAGCAGTCGAGGGCCAAGGTTATGGCTGAAAGTCATGTTCCGCCTTATGCAGGACAGAGAGGAATAGATGCAACTGTGAAGGTTGTTGAGCGCTTCTTTTACTGGCCAGCTTTGTGACGTGATGTTGAATCGTATGTCAGGACATGGATCACCTATCAGAAAGTGAAGTATGACAGGCAGAAAGCTCCTGATTGTTACAACCACTCCCCATTCCAGATAGACCGTGGCAAAGCATTGCTATGAACTTCATTTTTATCTTCCTCGTACACCGTCAGGTCATTAAGGGAGTTTTGAGCTCAAAAAGGGCCTCATAAGGAGGATATTAAGAAAAATATTAATTCCTTAATCTCTAGGGCAAAACATTGTGGTAGAGGGAAATTTTTATGTGTCATAATGAGGATTGATGTATTTTTGACAAGTGAAGATTGTACGCAACTTATGAAGCGTAGATCATGATTCTAATCTAATGGTTCAAATTGCGCACCTATTCTAGAATGTTGATTGACTGTTGATCCAAGGGCGCACCATAGACCATGGAGGCAAAGGTGGGTGCGAATTCTCATCATCGATCCTTTAGTAGATCCAAGGGCTCACATAAAGCGCCTTTTGTAGATCCTTGGATCTAATTCCCCATCCAAGGGCACGCATATCTCGCCTCTTGTCAACCATTAGATGCAAGTGTCAATCCAAGGGCTCTACATAATCAGCGGCTGTCATCATTATGAGGGCAGAGATTCTCCCTTGCGCATTTGCCACATGTATAGAGGGCACAGTCTACCGCTATGACAATCTATGTACACTGTTGGATCAAGAAAGGATCCAACGCCTCTAAACGCTCCAAGCTATGAGTGATTCATAGCCATTAGATTGTGCATAATCCAATGGATATGATTTGAGAGATGACAACCATTGGATCAAATATGATCCAACCATCCTCACAAGCCCGCGGTTTCTCCTCATCCCTTTACCTTAGGTAATCATAGTAACTTGGAGCGGGGACCATTCCTCTCCACCAAATGAGGAGGAGAAAGGAAACCTCGATTCTTTTAATGCTCTAGCCTCCTCATTGGCCTAGAGCTTAATCCCAATTCTTAAGCCCCTAATGCAAGAGGCCCTTTTTGAGTCCAAAATTCCCCTAATGCATGATGGTATCTGGACCATTATTTGCAGGTTCAGCAAACATGCTCACTTTATTCCAGTGAGGAAGAAAATTACAGCATACCAGATGGCAAGGCTTTTCATGTCTCATGTTTTCAAATACCACGGAATGCCACAGTCTATTGTCGGTGACAGGAACCCACAGATAACAAGTCTATTTAGGAGATGATTGTTTGAGAATATGGGGACTACACTAAATTTCTCATCCTCATTTCATCCACAGTCTGATGGGCAGTCCGAGGAGGCGAATTCCATTGTCCTCGACCTTTTGAAGTGCTATGTCGGGGAGCACAAGGCCAAATGGGAGGAGTATTTGCCACTGGCTGAGTTTACCTACAACAACATAGTGCATACTTCTACAGGAAAAGCTCTGTTCGAAATTGTGGAAGGTCATAGGAAAGTTCCTCCCATTTTGCATACCAAAGATAAAATCTTTGAAGCTGATAAGTTTGTAAAAAACTTGGATGAGGCTTACATGAAAATCAAGATCGCTCTTTAGAGGTCTCAAGACAAGCAGAAGAGAGTAGCCAACCGTCATCATTGTGAGTTGATATTCAAAGAAGACGATTGGGTTCTCCTTTCAGATTCTGGAAAAGATCAATGATGTAGCTTACAGGCTGAAGCTACCAAATTAGTGGAAGATTCACAGTGAGTTCCATGTGATCCTTTTGAAAACTTTTTAGGGAGATGTGCTAGAAGATATGCCTCTTGAAGAACAGCCTGAAGTTGAAGAATTGGATGAAATCTTAGTTCCGGAACAGATTCTGGCACACAAGGAACACAAGGTAAAAGGTAGAGTTATCCACCGCTATCTAGTTAAATTCAAAAATTATCCAGCTATAAATGTGAAGTGGATGAAGGAGGGTGCACTGACAAATTCACCTCAGTTGCTGCAGCTCTACCTAGAGGCATTTTAGCTTGAGCCGGTTGGGACTCATTAAAACTCAGCAGAGCGTGTAAACTCAGCAGAGCGTGTGTCTCGAGCATTTCCTGATGCTCAAGAGGGGGGTAGCACCTCCACTCCTTTGCTTCAGACTGCTCCTGATATTTAGAGGTCGCTTGGTGTCACTATCGGTCTTGCCCGAGGTACCGCTTGCTCCGACGGTATATCTGCTGTAAGAATTTTGGATCAGTGTACTAGTCACTGTAAGATTCTGTTATATATCTGGAATGGCTGGTTATCTCGAGCTCTACCAGGCCATACCTTGAATATACTTTCTGATTTTTCAATGCTGTTTTTGCGTTGTTTATGTTTCAAGCACATATTTGAACATGTACCTGTATTATTGGCAGAGTCTACGACTCAGTATTTTGGTTTTTCTGATTTTTGTGCTTGCTGTTTTAACCTGCAAACGAGGACGTCTGGTGTGTTTGAAGAGGGGGGTCTGTCACGGGGATGTAAAATTTTAATTTTTGGGAATTCACAATGACTGACCTGGCCTCAAACTAATTAAACTCGTACAGCACACTTCAGTGCAATTAATTCCATGGGCCAAGGCAAAGGATTTGAAGGTTAGAGAAGGGTCAAAATCCAGTGACTTGCAGGGCAAGCAAAGGCAACTATTCTTGGCTCAAGTGGATTGGGGGCTAAGCAAGAGATGGTCCAGCTCCATCTCAGTACAGAATCTCGTTTTTCTTGCTTCCCAGCTGTCCACATATCCTCCAGGAGACCGCCTTGTTGATTTGCCACCAGCCAGGAGCTGCTAGATCCCACCTTGAAAAAGCGCTTCTTCCTGGAGCTGTTCTATAAATTCACACCTTGCCAGGGCCATCCCGGGAGCTATTTGCTGATTCGCATCTCCGTTTTCTTGTTTCTAGTTATTCCGATTTCTAGTGAATATTGGTTTTACTTGGAATGCAAGTATCATTTGTATTTACATGGTTTTCGAGAGCAAAAAACATATAATGATTTTGATTTTTATTGAATAGTCTTGATACTATCTAAATAGAGCACGTTTATCTAGCTTTTTCCTTATCTCGTCCTCTCTTTATTTTGGAGATAACAAGAAAAAGAGTATAAAATACTATTTTGGTGGATGTGTGATATCTTAGGGAAAAGCTTGATACTTTTTTGGAGAGCTGCATTGAGAAAGGCCTTGTTGCAGATGGAACTATTGCTCAAGACACAGTCCAGTCATTGTCTTTCTGGCGTATAAGAGAGGTCAGTTTAATTATGAGCTACCATTGGCCACTAAAATGTCATATTTCCTCTTTTGGATATTGTTTCTCTAGAGATACTTGCTCTCAAGGAGTGGCCTACAATGTCTATGGTAGTTTACTCTTTTCCTTTCTATAAAGTTGAATTAGACTAATTCAAGTTGTCATCAAAGTATTGGATAATAGTAATAATCCAAAACTAAAACGTGAGATTAATCGTGCAAAATATCATTGAGATCAATAAAATTTAGCTTGGAAAGTTGGGTTCTATTGTTAAACATGTTTGACGAAAGTTGCCCTATTTGCCACAAGTTTTGTAGGTGCGGTGAGTGTGGGAGCAAGCACAAGAGTCTAGGCTGAAAAGCTGTCACATCAACTAGGAAGAAAGAAACGAAAGTACAAGGTACTTGAAGATCGACCCTAGGCTAAGTGTCCTAGGTATCACATAGGACTAAATGTCCTATGTGGCATAAAAGGCACTAAAACACTAAAGTGCCTATAACTATGCCTACAAGGCACATACCAGGGCCCATAGGGCATCACTACAACCGAGAGAAGATGGCCTACAAACCCCCCTCCATGGTATGGGCTGAAGTATTCTGGAAATGTCTCAAAATACCTGGTATTTTCTGGTCATGGTGGCACATGTTCATCCACAAGGATATAGCCACCTATGAATGTACAAGGTATGCAAGATCATGTAACAAAGGGAACCAAGTGTAAAGCCTGTCAAAAGACTTCGAACTTGGGATGAGGAAGTGCCTTTGTAAACATATCTACTATGTTGTCCTCTGTGGGAGGTAGGACAACTCTATGTCTCCTGCTGACAACCGCTCTCGAACATAATGATAGTAAACTTTAATGTGCTTGGTACGCGCATGAAACACTGGACTGCCTAGGTTGAGGTGCTTGCAGAGTATTGTGTCCATCGGGGAATTTGCCAGCTCACCTTCCTCCATCCACTTGACATCTACTGCACAATAATTCTGGAACTTCATCAGATAGTGGTGGGAAACTCTACCTCTGACCCACTTTTAGTCTGCATCTGTATCAGCCGAGAGGCAATGGGTAGGCCTCCATGGACCAAAAATAGAAGAAATATGAGATCTTCCTTGGGCCGAGGTTGGTCCACAGTCAAGACCAAAATTTGGAGATCTGTTGTTCCACCCAGTGGCCCTCCCTATATGGGCTCCATAATGGGGTCTCCAACTGTGGCCGCCTACCAATCCGCATGGTGTAGGAAAGTAACTCTTATCTCCTCAGTTCTGTCAAAGCTCCGACTCAAGAAGGCCAAAACCACTCCCCGGAATTCCACTCGATCTGTCATAATGGGCGGCCCACTGAAAAAATACTTCCCGGAAGGGAGTGGGATCAATAGCCCAGCACCTCCCTCATTGCCCAACCACTCTAATCCTTAGTCTGCCTCCCTAATAATCGTAGGCTTCATCAATGTGTTCCTTATCGGCATGAAATTGATGACGCTTGGCTATGAAAATTCCACTTTTGACTAACATTGTAAAGTCGAGCAACCATTTCCTGGGGATGAGCCAGGAAACTCAATAATCTCATTCACATGCGTAAGCTGTAACTGAATATGCTGCCATATATACAACCTCACTGAATGAGAGAGCCATAGTTTCTTGCTAATCTAAGATATGCATGCGAAACCCTTGAAAAACAATAAAATGGTTGTTCCTTACTGAGCCAAGTTACGCAGGCAAAACCCTTGAAAAGCAGTAAAATGATGCAGAGCTGCTGTGGTCACCTGTTAAAGTCACCAACCCATCAGTATCCCTGTAACTGAAGGTCACCTCCTCTTGTGTAATGTATCTCAAACTGAACTGTAGGTTGAATGTCCCTGCAACCTGTTTTGGTACTCTCTAGTGTGTGACCTTTGGTCGGTGCATGAATTGGCATAACATCATGCGCAATACCTGCCTATTGTGCCAAGATATATCAAGTTGCCCAAACCTGCATATAAAGTATGCTGTCCATCTATTCATTATGCTCATGTATGGTGAGCTTGATCTTTGTCTCAAGGCAGAGTTTCTGCTAATTTTGCAGTCATTCCTATTAAATCTTGCAAAATACTCATGACATGTTCTTTCTTGGGTCATGAAAATGCCTTTCTTTTTATTGCCAAAAATCACACCCGAAACAAACTCACCTCAAATGTGCCCAAGGCTGCAAGGGTGGAAACGTGGTAGTGTGGGCTGGCACAAGCCCAAACTCCATTCACAACAAAGAGTGGGGAGGGGAGAAAAGAAAGAAAGAAAGAAAGAAAAATGTATTAACATGTGCATAAGGACAAAAGGGCCAATGAGACTCTTTGAAATACATCATGGGGGAACTTCCCATGTAGGACAAAATATTGCCATGGGTATGATGTCATGCAGTATGATGTTATGCAGAGAGACGATGACGAGGAGCAAAAACACTTTTGCAGAATAGAAAAGTTGTGTTTTGAAGGATGGTTCTCAAAAACCCTTGGGCAAACAAAGGAATGTATGGTCTAGACCAGCTCTTGGGGCTTGTTTCTTGACCCATAGTAAGCTTTCTTCAATTTACATACTTGCATTCCTTCCCTGTGGCCTTAAATCCCTGGGGTTTCTATGGAGTTTCTTTATGTACTTCCCCTTAGAGATTATAACGCCCATTTGATACAACGTCCATCACGACTGCCAAAAAATGAAGAGTATGCTATTGGAGCAAAGGTCTCCATGTAGTCATGTGCATATGTACTTTAGACCCCGTTGGTGCCTACAATATCCTTACCTAGTTGTGAATCAGTTAACTCCAAAGTAGTATGATTTAGCTGTATTCATTTCACATTGCATGCTGCCATTCAGCTTTCCTTGGCTCCCTGTATGGGCTATATTCGTGAAAAATGCATTCAGGTAGTCATCAAAGCATGATCTAATCTTATCTGATCATCTTATAGTGAGCTTTAGAAGGGGGTGTTGATGCATGGAGCAACTCTTTCATATTTGATTCATCTTATAAGTTGATCTTAAACAGGGCGTTGATCCAATCCATGTCAATTATATGTTCTGACTCAGGTAACTGATATTGTGCCATCTCAAAAGGGATATTTAACATGTTATGATACTTAGAATTTTACATCGTGCATATATGCTTAATGTAAATTTCAACAAAATGTGACTCAAGTGTGCAGGGTGTGGCAGAAGCTTTATCAAAAGCAGGTGCTGTTTACAAATATGACTTGTCAATCCCAGTGCCACAGCTGTATAACCTCGTGGAGGAATTGCGTGAAAGACTTGGTACATTTTAGCAACTTCATGAATGTGGTGTTTCTTTATTCCAAGGGTTCATGTGCTTCTATTTGCATTGTGTGTGCTCCCAATATAATTTTCTCTTTGTTGCAGGGGAATCAGCAGTTGTGGTGGGGTATGGCCATTTAGGAGATGGCAATCTTCATCTGAATGTTTCAGCTCCAAAGTATGATGATAAGGTCAGTCCTTTTTTAATATTGATGGAACTTTGTTAATTGGTTTTTCATGCCTCATATTACAAAAAGAGACCAGGTAGAGCGGGGGCCTTATTAAGTACTCGTTCTTTTTGTGAGATCTTGACTGCTGATCTTTTTTGTAAACTAGCAAATATCACGCTTCTCTTGCAAAAAATAAGGTAAGTT
This sequence comes from Dipteris shenzhenensis, assembly GCF_047967505.1. NCBI lineage: Eukaryota > Viridiplantae > Streptophyta > Polypodiopsida > Gleicheniales > Dipteridaceae > Dipteris > Dipteris shenzhenensis. The sequence continues at coordinate 33,520,263 of NC_141600.1, read as the reverse complement.
ATCCATGCAGAACCTGGTATTCAGAACGGCCTGGGAAATCTCATATTGTGGTCCAGATAGATATAGGAAAATACAAGCTAGAAAATATCACGTGGGGTAATTCTTTTATTTCCATAAAAGAATTGTAATCTATAAAAACTCAAGGTCCTGGCTGGAATGAAAGATACTTCGTAGTTTGATTGAATTTTGTCTTGATTGAATTTTGTCTCACACAATTCCCCTCCATAATCAAACTTTTGGCAACAAACCTTGCCATTGCCAACACGTGTAAATGCTGTTGATGATCACAGTGTCAATTATAAATCAACCGAAGGCTTTGAAAATTATCAGCTCATCTTTGAGCTATATCATGGTTGTCCATAAGTTCATGGTCTAGCTGGAACTATCAATAGCTAGTAAAGGCATAGAGTGTGCTAGGTGTTGTCGCCTCATAACTATATAGATATAGCAAACTTTTGGCAGCAAACGTTGCCATTGCCAACAGGTGTAAATGCTGTTGACAATCATGGTCATCAGTTATAAATCAAACAAAGACTTTGAAAATTATCAGCTCATCTTTGAGCTGTGTCGCTTAGTCCTTCAGTTCATGGTCTAGCTGGAATTATCAGTAGCAGGTAAAGGCATAGAGTGTGCTAGGTGTTGTGGCCTCATAGCTATGTAGAGATAACAAACAAAAGTAGTTGGACTTACTGTTTATAGTTTTGCATCCTGTGGAGCCTTTGAAAAGAAAAGAAGAAAGGAAAAAATGAGAGTACGCCATAAGTGAATAGGATTTAAGCAGTTTTCCCAGTACAATTTTTTTTTTTTGACACAATTAACGAAACTCTCTCTCAGGACTTTATCATTCTTGAATTAACAGTGTCTTATTTTGATTGAAATTTTTATCTCTACCCAGAAGTTATGTTGTTCGTCAGAATCCTATAGAGAAATCACTTGTTCCATTCCAAATATGCTCAACAGGATGGCTTTTTTTGGAAGCCCAAAGCATGATATGCACAGGAGTAGGCTCATAAGATTGTGCGTGTCTTCTTCAGATCTCTTTGTATACCAAAACCTTTCATGGTATGGATGCAGCTACTGGCACAAATAGAACCATTTGTGTATGAATGGACTGCATCACGCAAAGGAAGCATTAGTGCAGAGCATGGACTTGGTTTTATGAAACCAGATGCAATTCACTACAGCAAGCCCCCCAAGGCAGTAAGATTCTGTCTTATACCTAAAGCAACATCTCTTTCTTGAGGCTTGTATGGTGGTTGATCACAAGTCTATTCAAAATTACAGTGTTAAAAGGCAATGTTGTGTCTTTATCTGGTAGGAAGTCTTTGTTTCATTTCTAAGTTTCTTTCGATGACATGTCTGGTTGACAGGTACAACTTATGGCAAACTTCAAGACCCTTTTGGATGGCAAGGGTATCCTGAATCCTTACAAAGTATTACCAGCATCTGCTCTGCAATCCTCTTCAAGTTCTGACCAAAGAAAGTAACTCCAAGATCAGAGCTGCTTCATTCCTTGTACATCATCTTGCTAGGGTTGTTTAAAATGGCATCCTTTTCACCATCCTCAAATCGACACTGTGTATGTTGGAGCACGAATGGCATGATGCGTTTGTAGCAAATCATGTTGGGTACTGTCTAGCATACTGAGCATCCAAATTATGCAATAGTTCGTGGTGGGAGAAGTATTTGTATTTATTTGACTCCACATTTCGTTCTTTGCTTTTGCAAAATATAGTATTCTTTGTACTTTTAAGTCACATTTTTATTGTATCTCATTATCTTCTACAAATGTTATTTTGTTCCAATTGTATAAAAAGAAGTTGTGTCGATTCCACTCTTATGACAGCCTCACCTTTTCTCTATTTGATTTGTTAGAGGTTTTAAACAGGAGTATATCTTGTTTCCTTGTACTTTTGGTCATGCTTAAGTTCTATTTTTTGTCCCTAAAAAAGAAAATATGGCCAGGTGAGTGCATGATCAGGTGGTCAAAATGGTGTTGTCCTGGACAAAGCACTATTAGTGACTGCCAGTATAGAAACTTAGGATAGCTACAACATAAGTTGGTACAAATGATGAGACTGCAAACAGGAGAAAGCTGACACATACACACGACTGGGCTCCCTGCTCACTGCTCACTGCTTGCTGCCCCCTCCTCCCCCTCACCTTAGCCCCGCCTCTCCTCCCCCCACTTCCCTCCTTTTCTCTCCTTCTCCCCCGCCATTTGTGCACCTTCTTCCCCTTTTGTGCCTTGCCATTGTTCATTGGTGCCTCACCCTCAACATGGTGGTGGGCTGCAGTTGCCACTCGTGCCTTTGGAGTGGCCATTGTAGCAGCTGCTGAGGTCGTGGGTTTACCGTGGACAGATGGGTGAAGCATGGGTCACCTTTTGGGGTGTCATGAATCAGCCGGGAGTGTTTGGTGGTCCCCCCAGCTCACATTTCATCAGTAGCCCTCACAGCTGGGCACTTCTCTGCTCGGCTGGTCAATTTGTGGAGCTGGCTGTCCTGCTGGCAGTTGGAGGCTGGTGCTTTCGCCATAGGTCGCCATTTCTGGGTGTGCTGTTGCAAGGGCTCTTTCCAGTCACTTGCGGTGTGCTACAGTTTGGAGGTGTTCTAGGAGCGTCAAAGTTTCCTTGGCGGATTTTTCGTGCTGTTTCTTGAGCGGAACAGCCCCACTGGCAAGTCTCCTTCTTGACTGGTTGTGGGTTCTCTTTTCTGTAATTTTGCCAGAGGTTTTTGAAGACCAAAACCTTCCCACTTTTTTGAGAGACCTTGTTTTTTCCTGGTTGTTTACAGCCATCCTTAAAGGGTTTTTTGTGAGGGCCTCGGTTTTCTTTAGCCCCCCCCCCCCCCCCCCCCCCTCCCCCTTTGCCCTTTTTTTCCGGCAGCGCAGTGTTATTGCTTGTCCCTTCTGAAGAATGAATCTTGGTGGTGACCTTTGGTCGGCCAGAGGAACTCACATGGCAGCACCCTTGACTCCCCAATCCGTTAAGGTTCTTTTGTATCGAGAAGACAAGAAACAAGTGAAGCAAGTAGTCAAGTCACTACAGGACAGAACAGTGTTGGGCAGGATAGTTGGACTCACACCCATGAGGAGCCAAATGCATGATTGGATTTAGGCGAGCCTCATATTAGAGGGTTAACACATACATGAGGTTACCATCTATGGGAGAGGTCTTTTTCCTCTAGTTGAGCTTCCCTGACACCACCTTGGACCTTGTGGAGAGGAGCCCCTTTTTCCTTGGCCTGCATCTGGTATACATCATCCCATGGTATCACGGGTTTACAGTTGATGATATGGATTCAACACATTTATGTGCCCCGATTCCTAGTGGTGCTCCGCTTCGTTGGACTCGCAAGAGAGTATTGGACTATCCTACATTCCATTGGGAGAGCTTTTGGCACGGTAATTGAGTTTCCGCCTCAGATAGCAGAGTGGTTGCAGATGATGGAGTTCCTCGTCTTAGGTTGATAGTTGATAGCCCAAAGACCCTACCAAAGGAGATTCTTCTTGAGACTCTAGATGGAGGAGAGTTTAGGCAGCACATTGAGATCTTGGGTCTACCAGGTCAGTGTCTACGGTGTATATGGATTGGTCATTTGGCATGTGATTGTAGGAGGGGTTCGCTCGGAGAGAGGACAACACGTGGCCGGACAGCGGATGGAGTCTCAAACACCCTGGGTAGTACCTTTTGAGGGGACTTGGACAACAGTGGAGTGCGAGAAGCCTAGCAAGAAGTTTTGAATCATAGGTGGTGTGCCAGACTCAGCGAGCATGTGAGGGCAGAGCATGAGGTGGCTCCCCAGTCCTAGGGGGAAGTAGTCGGAGGGTGCCCCAGCAGGACGCTCCCAGCCTCTAGAGGATGAGACCTTTGGTGGTGTTTGGACAGACCCCACGGCGTTAGGGGTTCAGAATACCCAGGTGGCTGCATTGTAGGACTCCGAAGGTCCTCCTTCTGCAACAGTTCCCCCTAGACTCAGCCTAGACCCCAAGCCCTTGGGCAAGGGTGTGGTTGAGTCTTCCCTCTCCTCTCAAGATGTGACTTCCTCGCCGCCCTCTCCCTTTCACTTGTAGGACTCTGCCTCCGTGATGAAGCCAGGGTTGGGTGGCTTGTTTTCCCAGCTCCAAGGTTTGAGGCTTGGGCAACCCTTGCCGAGGGAGTTTTGGAGTATTGGACCGTGGAACTACCTGGAGATTCCAGATTAGCTATCCTCTTTCTTTCTGAGATGACAGTGATGATCTTGTAGCCCCAAATAGGAGGATCCATTGGAGTGGTTGGCCCCACACTTACCTTTTTGGGGCTTCCACTTAGCCTTCATCGGGCGACCCTCACTTTGTTTGGTTAGTATGATGCAAGAGCGTCTGTTTTGCATGATGGAGGAGTGGATGAGCAGCCATGGGATAGATCCTTGGCCCACCGATGGAGACTAAGCTACTTTTCAGCTCGGCTTCATCGAGGCACAAGCATAGCAATGGGAATGGTCTATTTGGGACTAGAGGTGCAACTCACATAGACTATGTATTGGATGCTTCATCAGGGCACTTCCTAGATTGGGATAGAGGTCTTCTCTGATGCAGTGGGATCTAAAGAGACTCCCAATTTGGCAAGAGGAGGAGCTGTTGAATGCACAGTTCGCAAGTGGCACAACCCTACATGTGGACAATTCAATATTGAGCCTTGAGATGGTCAGGGGGGCCTTGGATATTATTGCATGCCCTCTGGGGCGGGTAGGATCAACTGGACTAAATAATGCTACTTGGTGGAGCCTTATTGTGATTGTGTAGTTGCTATGTGACGGTTTAAGGATGTGTCTTTGAGTTCTCCTTGTACACACTTTTTTTAGTGAACTCCTTGTACACACATACTTTTTTGTTTTTTTGGGTGAAAATTTTGTTGCTTTATATTACAGAATCACTATCCCAAAATGGGATGTGGAAAAATACATCACAAGAAGATCTTAGTATAAGACAGATACACATCAGGATCTATGTACTTAGTTCACATACTTTTTTTCTTTTTTTGGGTGAGAATTTTTGCCTTTATATTATAGAGTCAGCATCCCAAAGCAGGATGTGCTCAAATATCTAGAGAAGATCTCAATATAGGACAAATATACATCTTGATCTATAGACCCTTTTGGAAGGCAATCATAATAAGATTGCTTCAAAGAGTGCTTGAAGAAAGAGTAAGGTGAGAAAATTGGATCACCAAAAACTCTAATTTTTATCTTTCCACAGAGTCCTAAGTGCCCAATATCTAACCCAAAGAAGAAACAAATCAAAATCCTATCTAGGTGGGTGAATCCCAAACAACCAGAAGCATTTTCCAAAAAATAAAACTTGGAAATCTAGTTCTCAAACGCTCGCCCAGCAATCCAAGGAAATCACGTGTATGAGAGTAGTGCAAAAGAAGGTGAGGCTTGTCTCCTGTGGAGCTAAGCATTTGTGACAAATAGCCATAGCAATATGTCTGTGTGCCAGAACTTGCCCAGATGAAAAAACTCCCAATAAAACTCTCCACAGAAACACCTGTTGGCGAAGAGGAAGTTTTAATTTTCAAATCTCATGTAATCTCCGTTGCCACCACTTCGCAAGATGATTCATATGCCAAAGCTTATTTGCCCGTTGTGAAACCCAAGGTAAGGGCAAACGAACTTTGTAAAGAGAAGAAACTGTGATACGAGACAATCGCAAAGAACGACATGTCAACCCTAGCAAATGAAGAGTCCAGTCTTGCAGTCGATCCTCTATCTCCAAAGTTGGAACTTGAAATCATGTAGATAATGTGACACCATACTGGACGATAATGCATGTCGAGGCTATATTTTGTAGCAACCAAAGGAAAAGAAAGAGGGGTCCCATCATCGTGGATCACATCTGCAATCGAGTGGATCCCCTTGTCAAGGCTCCTACAAAGCCAGTGGAGGGGAGAAGACTTTGGACCAATGGATGCTTTCAACTCGTAAAGAATTACCCTGTAAAGCATCCCTGCCATGCCATTCCAAGTGCAAAAGAATGTGTTTGCAATCCATCAACATATTAGAAACTAGTGGACAACCTTTGATTTTTCCATCAATAGAACCCAAAATGAAGTCCCAGGGAGTGAGCTACCAATATCCAAGGCAGGGGTGGTAAGTTCTGAAAGCAAATGATGCATCATGGCAACCCATGGTTGAGAACCTTGCATAAATTGCAGCATCATGGTGCCTTTGTGAGCAAGAGTATGTACATGAAGGTTAAGAATATTCAGACCTCCATGCATCTTAGGTGAATAGAAATGCTCCATCGAAAGCAAACACAAGCTTTTCTTGCCATGTTTGGAGTGCTAGAATGTTTCCATAAACGTAGACATGAAAACTGTCAGATCCCCTTTGCTGAACATGATCAAAGGCAAATAGAATTGCATGTATGTCATTAAAATGGATTGAACAATCCGGAGCCTGACATGCAATGGCCAAGTAGCAAGTTTCTAGTATTCAAGCTTCTTCCTTAGCTTTTCAAGGACCCAATCCGATCGCTAGTGACGAGTAATCATCCAACTTAGAGGATAACCAAGGTGACAAACCAACTGAGTAGGTTGGACAATTTCACTAGGCCATAAAAGAGAATGCAACTCTTTTGAGTGCAGAGGCAAGAACTTAGATTTTTGAAAATTAACATAAAGACTAGCGGCCAAACCATAAAGAGATAGAGCATGCATCAAAGATGTAAGATTCTACTCAATATTCTGAGGAGTAAAAAAGGAATCATCAGCATAGGCCTGAGCAATCATAGTACCACTCCTCGGAATCTCCAATCCATGAAGCATGTCTGTAGCCACTCAATGATTCATATATTGTAGCATGGGATGTGTGGATGAACCAGCTGAGTAGGTTAAACAATTTTACCAGGCCATAAAAGAGAATGCCATTCTTTTGAGTGTAGAGGCAAGAGCTTAGATTTCTAAAAATTAACATGACCACCAATGGCCAAACCATAAAGAGAGAGAGCATGCATCAAAGATGAAAAATCCTGCTCAGTATTCAAAGGAGTAAAAAAGGAATCATCAACATAGGCCTGAGCAATCATAGTACCACTCTTGAGTTTCTAGAATCTCCAATCCATGATGCATGTCTGTAGCCACTAAATGATCCATATATTGTAGCATGGGATGTGTGGCAATGGCATAAAGTAATGCACTAAGTGGACAGCCCTGATGGACTGAACACCGAAGAGTCCATGCTTCAGAAATATCTCCAGAGAATACGCAAGCATCCTTATTGTGACTATAAAGCCAGTAGATAAGATGTTGCAATTTTTGACCAAAACCCAATGCTTGCATAGTATGTGCTATAAAATCCCATTGGATTGTGTCAAAAGCTTTAGCAATATCAACCTGTAATAATAAATCATCTTGCTCAGTATATTTGGCATATTCTATGCCAACATATGCATTGGCAATATTGTCTGTGATATGTCGTCGAGGAACAAAGCCATATTGTGCAGGATGAAGGCCATCATACCCTTTGATGCAATCAATCACCATTTTAGTGATGATCTTGTGTATTACAGGCATAAAAGATTGATAGGCCTCCAATCAGCCAGAGATTCACATATCTACTTTTTAGGAATTAATTTTACGATTCCTTTTTTCCATGAATCCGACAAATGCTAATTTTCCCAAGCAGAATTGATTGTGCATAACAGAGGCAACTTAAGAATATCCCAATATGCAAGGATTAACTCAACTATGAGACCATCCCATCCTGGAGATTTCCATCTGCCATAGGATTTTAATGCAGCAAACAACTCAGTTTCAATAAAAGGCACTTCCAGTTCTATAGCCTGTGCAGAAGTAACAATAGGAAAGACATAACAAAGGAGATCAGCCCTTGCTGAAAGAACCTCTTGTGAATGGAGATCTGCCATACCAAACTATCTGGAGAAATGAGCAACACATGCTGCAGCAAGTTATGCTTTGGAGGAAGTCCAAACCCCATCAGGCATAAGAGTACGGCAAATATTTGATGATTGCCTCTTGGAATGTAAACTTTTAAAAATTCTCTAGATGAGCAACCTTTATCGAGGAAAGCTCTCTGTCTCACTCCTATCTCCCATTTAGATACTTTCTTGCGATCATTACTTTGTAGACAATATCTATCCTGACATAGAGATGTGTTTTCTTCCATGGAGAGAGGCCGAAAATGACTAAGCTCAGTTAAAGATTGACAAGTTTGTTTTGCCCGAGCCACATTTTTCCTCAAAGTATTCATCTAGTTTTTACCATAGTCCCTAATGATAGATTGCATTCTGGCAACAAAAGCATCCCAGGCATAATGAGACTTTGATGAGAAAGAGGCCAACACACATCATAAACCATTGCCTTGTAAGCATCATATTGCAAGTAACTGTTGTTTACAATGAGTAGCCTTCTATGTGACAATCGATCATTTGGCATGCCATGCAAAGAAATTCTCAACCATAAAGGGGCATGGTCCGAATGCACAAAGGTATAATCCGCCCACATTTTTGTAGCTAGATTATCATAAAGTTGTGGGTCGACCTTGTACTAGCGATCCAAGCATGCTTGATAGAAGACTGTGCATTTTGCTGAAAAGTAAAGCCTGGCAAAAATGGTTGAGATTATTTCCACAGATCAGTTAATCGGAGCCGAGGCAAAAGCTGAAACTAATGATCCCTTTTGAAGGCCAACATATGAGTTCGACCAGATGTATTACCTCTCAGTTGAGAAGCATTATTAAAGTCTCCACATATGAAAGCATGATGACACCAGGGATACCTCTGCATATCCTCCCATATCATATCTCTACCACAAGATGGTTGTGGGGCATAAACTGAGGCAAACTCAAAAATTTCTCTTTGAATCAAACACTACATAACAAGCCACCTTCCATGTGTATCATTAAATGCCACTGTGGGCTGCAAATCATGTCTTACCTGAAAGGCTACGCTTGAAAAAGAATGCTGCCCAGCATCGAAGATATCATAACCATGAAAGTGACCATGTTGTCGCACATACATGTGTTGATTGATCTCTTGCAGAGCCACAATGTCATGCTGCAAATTGTTGAGATACACCCAAGTTAACCTCCATTTTCTAGTATCACACAAACCCTGTACATTGAGAGTCAAACATTTAATTTGTGATAGCATATTTACAGAGTATGTACAGCTGAGGCCAAAAAACAAATCAAGTTTGCATATCCACCTCAAGGTTAGGGCTTCGATTCTGAGGTGACAGCAGTGCTTGCGGAGAGGACAGAAAACCAACAATATCCTCCTTTGGGAAAAGAGTACGATTGGCTGTTACAACCCAAGTAATGCCCACACCCGAATTTTTCTTCGAGGGTGTGGCCATTAGAAGAAGCACCATTCCAAGTGCATGGAGGTAAAGGTCTTCTAGCTATAATAGTTTTTCTCAAGTAGTCTTCAAGACTTCCTGCAATGTCCTGTCTTTTCCTTTACGTTGAGAAGTAGAAGGCAGTGAAGCAGGAGCATTCCCATTAGCAAGAACGGGTACTTTGCCTTTCTATTGAGCAACATATACCTATTTATTCCCTTTATTCTTAATCATAAGAGAGCTAGCAATATCCTTGTTTTGTAGCTAAGTAGGCAGACGATCCTGTGGCATTTTTTGCACACACAAAGGGCATTGTAAAGCCATATGCCCAAATTTCTTACATTCAAAACAAGCTCCTGCAAATAGACCCCACTTGAGCTTGTAGAAAGCACATCCCATGGCAACATTATTTACTGTAATAGAGTAAGACTCAGGAGTGGGATTATCAGTATCCCACAAAATGTAAAATCTATTTGAATTCTCATTCAACCTGGGAGGATAGACCACCTTGCCTAGAGATGTGGCAATTTTAGGAAAAGGGAAGCCAAACACTGTGGGAAATCCACCTCTATGATGAATAGTCCCTGGTCGATGACCATGGCAGGACACGTACCATTTGCTGCCCAAAAAAGAGAGGAGAATGCTCTAAAAGCATTTGCGTATGCTCGTCGCCTGTCATGATAACCTCAAAAATCCCCATGCTGCATAATGAACTTTTCGAACAAAAAAACCTACAAGAGTCCGTGTCAACCACTTTCCAACATCTGCAGTAATAGGCATGCGGCTTGGAAAGAAAATAATGACAGCATGCTTGGCATAATCTGTCATAGGGTCAACAATGTCATCCACCTCATCCATAAGACCCATAGTAGGGGCTGAGTCTTTCTATGCTTTACGCGTGTCTTCATGCATTACATCATAAACCAACTTCACTTCAAAAGAGTCATGAACAGGGTCATCTTAACCCTCAGACTGCTTCTGTTTTTTGTGTTGTCCCAATATATCCTTCTGAAAAGTTTTCTCAAAGGCATATGCAACCATGTTGATCAATCCAAAGCTGAAGCCTGGAGGCTGGCGGGTTAGATCTATCATTGTTGTGCAAGCAAACATTAGGAAAAAAGGAGCTCATTTTGGGGCCCTGAGAGAAATCCACAATTTCTTCTGTTTTTGTGAGTCCGAAATATGGGAAAATAATAAAATACTCAATAAAATATCATAAGTACTGTAAACATGTCAGAGGATGAAAGAATGAAAATATTCTTCTATATTCACTCCCATATCTCACGAGCTTTAGCATTCAATGCTCCTACAAGCCACGTCTTTCTCTCAATCATTTTCAAGCCATGTCCATGATCGTTAAGATTCTCTGTTAGAACACCATAACTAATCTCGCCATATGCTTGTTTTTCAAAGTTTACTGCCATCAAGAGTTTTTGCCTTATGAAAGAGTAATGAAATTGCAAAGCAATGGAAAAACACTGCACTCAAAATGGCATTACCGAACTATAACTCTACAGAACAAGCCAACAATAGATGGCAACATCATCGTCATATTGATTTAGATGAACAAGCCAACAAGATATGGCAACATCATCGTCATATTCACTCCCATATCTCACGAGCTTTAGCATTCAATGCTCCTACAAGCCACGTCTTTCTCTCAATCATTTTCAAGCGATCTCCATGATCGTTAAGATTCTCTGTTAGAACACCATAACCAATCTCGCCATATGCTTGTTTTTCAAAGTTTATTACCATCGAGAGTTTTTGCCTTATGAAAGAGTAATGAAATTGCAAAGCAATGGAAAAACACTACGCTCAAAATGGCAACACCGAACTACAACTCTACAGAACAAGCCAACAAGAGATGGCAACACATCGTCATATTGATTTAGATGAAGAATATGCGCCTCTTCTAAAAGGACAACACGTAGGTGCCATGCAAAGAGAATACATGAGGAGAGAAGGTTTACAACGTATCAACTTATGGTGTGATGGAAAGATTTATCCAAAATGTCTAATTCAAAGTTCTACTCCGCCATTCTCAAATCCGATAACATTGTTGAAATTTGTGGGCGACGGAACAAAAGGTATGCATGGCTACATCACGGCTCATTATCAAGTTGCACACATGTATAAGTCTTTATATGAGCAAGAGGCGAACACAAAAACACAGCACATAGCCAAAATCTCCAGATTGAAAGAGCAGTTATAGAATGAAATTGAAGAACATACAAAGATGAGGGAGAAGTTACATAAAGCAAGATCGAAAGTGACCCCTTTGGGAGATAGGCTTACAAGAAGAAAACTTCGCAACCTTGCAGAATTGAAAGCAGAAAGTGGAGGGTGCAAGCATCGAGTACAAGTAGCAAGGTAATATTTTTTAAGGCGTTTGCTATTTGAAATGTGGCTATGATAAATCTTCCTATGTTAACTCTTATTTACGCATCCGGTTTATAGGAAAGTTTTGGGGCCCCAAAAGGATAATGTTGATCCAAAAATCATTCTGTAAAACAAATGAAAGATCAATTTTCAACTACTATTGCGAAAGGGATGATTGAGGAAAAGAAGTTTAAAACCATCAAGGTTTCAGAAAAGCAAGTGTCTAGAGGATCAAAATGGAATAAAATAATAAATTTTTTTTACACTACATTAGGGGTGTTCCTCCCATTGACTAGTCCATACTACCTAGGGTAGACAATTCTCCCCCCAAAAAAGTGTATTTCTGCTAGCCATTGTTTTAGCAATCACCTTGTATACACATTTGAGCATAGACATTGGCCTCTAAAGACTAGGGAGTAGTCTATTTTGGGTCTTGGTAATAATACCCGTGTTCAGCTTGCAAGGAATTACACCATTGAAGCAATACCAATTGATGACATGAGTCCAATCTGCACCACCAATCTGCACCACATGCATACCAAAAATGGTGAAAGAATTCATGTATTTGAATTCTAGCTCTAAAAAATGATGTAATGATTCATGGGAAATAACTTTGCACTATAGATTGGCAAGAAAGATCTCCTTCTCCCCCAAGAAGGTCCTTCAATATGAATTCTCGTAGTGCAAGGAGGCCATAGTAAAACAATTGATCATTAGATACAATTCCCATGTTCCAAGCACTTCAAGAATTAAAGGTGGGCAACAACCTAGATGGTTTATAGGTCGTGGCCTATCAAATTGTGACTAATGTTTCTTAAGGGGGGAGTTGCATGTCTCATTTGGTTCGATCTGAGCATCATCGCACTGGATTGCAACAAAAAGGAGAGTTTTTCATAGGTGAAGTTTCTTGCCAAGGGGTTAGTTTTCATGTAGTGTCAGTTTATGCTTTGAACCTGTCTAGTTAGAGATCTGCTCCCTGGTAGAGGTCAAAGGGTAAGAGTTTCAACAAGCATGTAGTTTGTCTTGGCATTACATGTCTAGCAAATCATTCACACTCTGGTTTGGAGATACCATTGCAGGAAAGAGAAACCTAATGGCTTCTACCAACTTGGTGGATTGGACAGATTTTGACATGCTAAAACACTCGCCCTGGAGATGATACTTAGAGAGCTTCCTGTCTCGACAGAATCTACAAGTAGCAGTTTGTGGTTCAAGCCTCTGATGGAAGATAATGTGATCACTGATTTTGTTTCTCCAAATCATTTCCCGTTGTTATCACACAATCCACTTGGTGGCCTTACCTATCATGAATAAAGGGCCGATCCCTTTTAATTTTAATACCCTTTTTGTGGTCAGCGGGATTTTGATAATGCAATAAAGGAGGCATGGATGGAACCATCGTGCAATTTCAATAATCGTGCGCGTAGATGGGATGCATGCATTAACGATGTCACTAAGGTTTCAAAAAGGCGAGAGTTAGGAGGGTCAAAATGCAACAAAATAATGCTTTGTTTTTACACTGCATCAGGGATGTTCCTCCCATTCACTATTCCATACTACCTAGGGTGGACAATTCTACCCAAAAAAAAAAAAAAAAAGTTGGCCATTGTTTTAGCAATCACCTTGTATACACAATTGAGCATAGACATCGGCCTCCAATGACTAGGGAGTAGTCTATTTCGAGTCTTTGGAATGAACTTAATAATACCGGTGTTCAACTTGTGAGGCATTCCATAATTGAAGAAGCACCGCTTTCAAATTTAATACCCTTTACGTGGTTAGCAAGATTTCACAATAGTGTAGTAAGGAGGCATGGATAGAAGTGCCATGCAATTTCAATAAGCATGTGCATAGATGGGATTCATGCATTAACGTTGTCACTAAGGTTTCAAAAAGGCAAGAGCCCGAAGGGTCAAAATGAAAAAATAATAATGCTTTTTTTAAACATTGCATCAGGGATGTTCCTCCCATTGACTAATACATACTACCTAGGGTGCACAATTCTCCCCAAAAAAAAAAAAATCTATTGCCCATTGTTTTAGCAATCACCTTGTATACATAGTTGAGCATAGACATCGGCCTCCATTGACCAAGGAGTAGTTTGTTTTGGGTCTTGGGAATGAACCTAATAATACCCGTGTTTTGGGTCTTGGGTATGTTCTGGGTCTTGGGAATGAACCTAATAATACCCTTGTTCAGCTTGAGAGGCATTATACCATTCAAGCAGCACCAAATGATGAGGTCAGGTCAATCTGCACCACATGCATATGAGAAATGTTGAAAGAATTCGATAGGAAATATGTTAGGTCTCGACGCTTTGTCTTTAGGCATAGTCATCACCATGTATTTGACTTCTAGCTTCACAAAAGGATCTGTAATTGCAATGCTTCATGATTCGTAACTTATCACTATAGATTGGCAAGAAAGGCTCAATGCAATCATTGTAATAAGCAAGTAAAGTTGACTTAGATCCTGCACTACTAGATAGATGATCAGCAAATATCGTTGCTATTTTATTGTCCCCAAAGACTCCATTGTTGCTGAAAGAATTCGATAGGAAATATGTTAGGTCTCGACACTTTGTCTTTAGGCATAGTCATCACCATGTATTTGAATTCTAGCTTCACAAAAGGATCTATAATTGCAATGCTTCATGATTCGTAACTTATCACTGTAGATTGGCAAGAAAGGCTCAATGCAATCATTGTAATAAGCAAGTAAAGTTGACTTAGATCCTGTACTACTAGATAGATGATCAGCAAATATCGTTGCTATTTTATTGTCCCCAAAGACTCCATTGTTGCTATCATCAAGAAATATTGAGGTTGAATATTTAAGATATTTACTTGGGTGATTGTCAAAATGTGCCTTCAGTTGTTCATTAAACATTTGGGTTTTGCATTGAGTTGAAATATGAACAAGCAAAGGTTTCTTTGATTATAGACAAATTTCAAGAGTAATCAAGACCATTAGGAAGTAAGGTATCTATTGGAACTCTCGAATCTTGCTCCTACATATGTACTATCAACATCTGGAGCATATTTGTGGAAATTCTTAGACAAGGACTTGAAAATATCTTTCTCAACAGAATATACAAGAAAATATCATGGTAATTCATCGAATGGACTCCTTCTTGAAAACTCAAGGATGACTCGGAATCGTGGATTTGTAGGCAAGGGAAGTGACTCTCATTGCCAAG